>NC_052335.1:10683919-10853919 GCF_016432855.1 Salvelinus namaycush
AACCAACCTGCACATATCCTCTATGCTTATTGTTGTTCTTCAACATATGGTTATTTTGACACTTAATTATTGTTGTTACTATTGTCCCCGTGACAATATTGATTATTTTAATTGTGTTAATATTGTAAATCTCAAAAGCAAGCTTTGGCAATATGTACATTGCTACATCATGCCAATAAAGCAAATTGGAGCGAGGGAGGGGGAGAGAGAGGTGAACCAAAATGTGTTGCCAGGTTGAGTGCTGAAGTTGATGGGTCAAAGGTCAAGGCTGGTCACAGGGGGGTCAATTTGTCTCCCACACCACAATCACCATAGTGACCCCATCATCAAGGTTTCTGCCTCATTACCCAACCTGGGCTCAGCAAGTTCTGACACTGTGCGCCAGGAGAGGGGAAGGAACCACGAAGAGAGGATGAGGGAGGGATGGAAGAAGAGCAAGGAAGGAATGAGGGAGGGCTCGTGTCTAATCAGACAGTAACATCAAGGATAGGTTTGTAACTAGAGAACCATAGTGAAATACCTCCCATACAGACGTAGCGTCTGGCTAGAAATAACACACTATGATGAAATGTATCATGATTAAATACATCATTAGAAAGACTGTGTTCCTCTCAGGTTGTTTGGGATCTCTACTCAGGTTTCATTATTGTCATCATCTCTATTGTGTGACGCTACGCGTGTTCTATTTCAAGTATTAATTTACAGGCATAACCTTAACAAATCCCATGATGCTACCTGTCTCATTATGTTACGAAACGTTTTCCAGAGAGAAAGGCAGGGTGGGGAGGAAAGACATGGAGGAGAATGGAGAAGAGGATTAGAGAGAGGCCAATAGAAAAAGAGGAGGAAGGGGAGAGCAGGAGTAGGTAAGTGGAAGAGAATGAGAGGTGGAGTGTAAAAATGTGGAAGAGGGTAGGAGAGCAGGAGACAAAGAGGAAGAGGATTGGCTTTAGACTAGTACACGTGGTAGGAGCCATTCAGCTCTATTTGTGTTAGCTCCGGGGCAGCGTAATGATAGATTTACCCAACCCTCAAACGCTGACCTTTCAGTCTCTTTCTCTCAGCAGCTCCACCAGACGCCCACTTTCCCTCTACTATCCTCCCCAGACTGAGCCTCCCTTCTTGGGTCTACCGCAGCCCGGAGATCCCCGCCGCTTCCAAATTCCCACCCGCTTTCCACATCTCTTTGTGCTGATGATTGGAGAGTCGGGCAGGGTTTGACCGCTGAGCAGAGCTGAAAGGAGAACAGAGAAGGAGAAAGGATGTGTGGGTTATTCATGCCAGTTCTTTAGAGATTGTAGATATAGAATGGAACTGAGGGCCGAGGACCGCTCTTTTCTCTGAAACCCAATCAGAATCACACTACAGTTGTGTAATCACGATGGCGTTTTACAGAGATACTGTATATCATGATATCAGCTTAGTGTATGCTTGTCATTCTCTTTCTCTGTCCTTCTCTCCCTCTCTTTTTCTTTCTTCCAATCTCTTGCTTTTGCTTGCTGTCTCTTTTGCTCTCCTCCTCTGTCGATCTTTCTCTGTCCCTTTCTCGTTTCACTTTCTCTCTCTCGCTCTCTCTCTCTCTTTTTCTCTCTCCCTCTCAGGTTCTTTTTCTTTCTCTCCTACTTTCAAAAGCATGGTAGGGTAAAATATCTAGGCCCAATAGCAGTGACCCAATTACTCTAAGAGTTGTCCCACCCCTGTAGGATGTCTCTGTCCCTGGGGATCAAATCTGCCATGGAGAAGCTATCCATCACTCTGCCCACTCTCTCGGCCAGACACCTCATACTTGCTCCCTTTATTACTGTGTCTCACACACACACACACACACACACACACACACACACACACACACACACACACACACACACACACACACACACACACACACACACACACACACACACACACACACACACACACACACACACACACACACACACACACACACACTCTCCCTCTCTTTCCTGATATCAGGTTGTGTGGAGTCTGACATGTGTAGACAATTACTTCCTTAGTGCTGGCATCTCATCACACCTCCTGTCTTTGTTTGCATAATCTTGTCTGCGTTGTACAACCCTGTCATTATAATTTGATGAAGGGGGTTGATGTAGCAGCAAGTGGGTAACTATTAATTTGCAGAAATTACGTTTTGCTGTAAAAGTAATAAAAGTGGCGGCTGCTGAAAATAGGTACTAATGGTTAGGAATGACATTCTCATAGTGATACAAGGTTCATTACCAGAGTGCGTATCTATTTAACATGACAAATTGAGAGTGCTTGATGTCAACCAATTTTGTCATGTTTATCTAAGACTGTCTTAGATTGAATCTCACCCGTGCTGAGACGCATAGACAACCGGCAGGCAGAGACACGTACGCATGCACGCACACACACACACACACACACACACACACACACACACACACACACACACACACACACACACACACACTCGTACGCACGTCCGCACGCACACACGCACACACACACAGAGCATGAAAATAACAGTGTGATGACGTTAGCCATTCTCAACTTGAGCATATCTTTCCTATCTGTCAGATCAGTGGAGGAAGCCTAGCAAATGGGGAGAAATGGGGGAACATGATGATCTTCCAGCTGCGAGACGAGTCAATAAACAACTAATTGATAAATGGGAGATGTCAGGAAATGTAATTGTGGGTCTAATCATGCTCATTAGTTTAATGGGGAGAAATGCTGAAACAAGCGAAGAATGGTCCATTCTTTGTCTGTGGAGATAATGTCTTATGGGTAAGAATTAGGGTCTCAAAACTACTGGTAATTTACCAAAGTTATCCAAACTTTCTGTAATTTTGGAAATTAACAGGTAATATATGGAAATCTATGTTAACTTTTGATAATTTTATACTTGAATAACAAACCAAAAACATTTATTCATTTCTGGTATAATTTTTTTCCATTAACTGTGAAACTCTTCCAACTATTGACTTTTTTCACAACTGACACCAGTTTGGCACCAACACATTTACAGCAATGACATACTGACATAGTAAAATAAATAAACTGTGCAAAAAAAACTATAAAGGATATTTCTTGCTGAAGCTCTCATATTAAACACCAATGGTATTTACTAAGTTGATGGTTTTTTGTTTTTTGTTTTACAGCTTTGTCATAAAAATAAATCAATCTTATTTGATTATTTTATATATTTTACATGTCATAAGGCCACACAGAGGGCCAGAGATAATTATAGACACCTGTGATCATCTGAAGTACCCAACAATGACACTAAATGTCATGTGCTAAAATTCCCCCCAAAACACCATTCATGTAGTTTACTGGCAGACTTTGAAAGTTACCAGTAATATACCCTCCCTTTGAAACCCTAGTCAGAATAGAAGTGGAGAGTCTAGAATACCTTTTGAGAAGATCTTTCGGTCACACTTTATTTGGATAGTCTGGATTTTCTATCTGTAGATGCTCTACAGATGGTCTTACCATCAACCAACTATTTGCTGAAAAGCAACTGCTTGATATGGTTAGGGTTAGAATAAGGTTCAGGGTAAAGGTATACTGCCTTTCTGTCCCTGTACATCACGTTTCTGCCCCTGCATACCACCTTTCTGTCCCTGTATACCACCTTTCTGTCCCTGTATACCGCCTTTCTGTCCCTGTGTACCTCCTTTCTGATCCTGTATACCACCTTTCTGTCCCGGTAAACCGCCTTTCTGTCCCGGTAAACCGCCTTTCTGTCCCGGTAAACCGCCTTTCTGTCCCGGTAAACCGCCTTTCTGTCCCGGTAAACCGCCTTTCTGTCCCTGTATACCACCTTTCTGTCCCTGTATACCGCCTTTCTGTACCTGTATACCGCCTCTCTGCCCCTGTATATCACCTTTCTGTTCCTGTATACCACCTTTTTGTCCCTGTATACCACCTTTCTGTCCCTGTATACCGCCTTTCTGTCCCTGTATACCGCCTTTCTGTCCCTGTATACCGCCTTTCTGTCCCTGTATACCGCCTTTCTGTCCCTGTATAACACATTTCTGTCCCTGTACACCACCTTTCTGTCCCTGTATAACACATTTCTGCCCCTGTATACCACCTTTCTGTCCCTGTATACCACCTTTCTGCCCCTGTATACCACCTTTCTGTCCCTGTATACCGCCTTTCTGTCCCTGTATACCGCCTTTCTGCCCCTGTATACCGCCTTTCTGCCCCTGTATACCGCCTTTCTGCCCCTGTATACCACCTTTTTGTCCATGTATACCGCCGTTCTGTCCCTGTATACCGCCTGTCTGTCCCTGTATACCACCTTTCTGCCCCTGTATACCACCTTTCTGTCCCTGTATACCACCTTTCTGTCCCTGTATACCGCCTTTCTGTCCCTGTATACCGCCTTTCTGTCCCTGTATACCACCTTTCTGTCCCTGTATACCGCCTTTCTGTCCCTGTACACCGCCTTTCTGTCCCTGTATACCGCCTTTTTGTCCCTGTATACCACCTTTCTGCCCCTGCATACCACCTTTCTGTCCCTGTATACCGCCTTTCTGTCCCTGTATACCGCCTTTCTGCCCCTGCATACCACCTTTCCGTCCCTGTATACCGCCTTTCTGTCCCTGTATACCACCTTTCTGTCCCGGTATACCGCCTTTCTGTCCCTGTATACCACCTTCCTGTCCCTGTATAACACCTTTCTGTCCCTGTATACCACGTTTCTGCCCCTGTATACCACCGTTTTGTCCCTGTATACCACCTTTCTGTCCCTGTATAACACCTTTCTGTCCCTGTATACCACGTTTCTGCCCCTGTATACCACCGTTTTGTCCCTGTATACCACCTTTCTGTCCCTGTATACCACCTTTCTGCCCCTGTATACCACCTTTCTGCCCCTGTCTACCACCGTTTTGTCCCTGTATACCACCTTTCTGTCCCTGTATACCACCTTTCTGCCCCTGTATACCGCCTTTCTGTTCCTGTATACAGCCTTTCTGTCCCTGTATACCACCTTTCTGTCCATGTACACCGCCTTTCTGTCCCTGTATACCGCCTTTCTGTCCCTGTATACCGCCTTTCTGTCCCTATGTACCTCCTTTCTGTCCCTGTATACCACCTTTCTGTCCCTGTACACCACCTTTCTGTCCCTGTATACCACTTTTCTTTCCCTGTATACCGCCTTTCTGTCCCTGTATACCGCCTTTCTGTCCCGGTGTACCACCTTTCTGTCCCTGTGTACCTCCTCTCTGTCCCTGTATACCGCCTTTCTGTCCCTGTATACCACCTTTCTGTCCCTGTATACCACCTTTCTGTCCCTGTATACCGCCTTTCTGTCCTGGTATACCACCTTTCTGTCCCTGTATACCACCTTTCTGTCCCTGTATACCGCCTTTCTGTCCCGGTATACCACCTTTCTGGCCCTGTATACCACATTTCTGTCCCTGTATACCACCTTTCTGTCCCTGTATACCGCCTCTCTGTCCCGGTATACCTCCTTTCTGTCCCTGTGTACCTCCTCTCTGTCCCTGTATACCGCCTTTCTGTCCCTGTATACCACCTTTCTGTCCCTGTATACCACCTTTCTGTCCCTGTATACCACCTTTCTGTCCCTGTATACCACCTTTCTGTCCCTGTATACCGCCTTTCTGTCCCTGTATACCACCTTTCTGTCCCTGTATACCGCCTTTCTGTCCCGGTATACCACCTTTCTGTCCCTGTATACCGCCTTTCTGTCCCGGTATACCACCTTTCTGTCCCTGTATACCGCCTTTCTGTCCCGGTATACCACCTTTCTGTCCCTGTGTACCTCCTTTCTGTCCTTGTTTAACACCACTCTAAAGCCCTCTGGGCTGCTTCAGCCACTCCTCATACCGTTCCTCTACCTTGCAAGAAGATCTTTCTCCCTATATACCGCTGCTCTGTTTCTGTACCAGTCTAAAGCCCTCTGGACTTAGAAGGCTCACACAGCTTCTCCTCATGCTCCTCACGGCTCCCCACCACAGTCCTGACATCCGTCTATAAAGCCAGATAGGGCCCAGAGGTTATCTGTCCATCTGCCAATCAAAGACTGAGGTGGACTACAGGCACCCGACACAAAGGAGGAAATGCGACAGAGAGGAAGGACATATTCACGATGGAATGGGGAGAATCAGGGTTTGACTGGTGGATTGTTTTCTCCTCTCTTCTTTTCCATAAGCGGGAATGTGATTTGTAAAAGAAGAAAGACCTTCTTGGCATATTGTTCCCTTCTTCTGTTAGAGAGACAAGAGAAATTTAGAGATTATGCAGAGAGTGGTTCATTTGATGTTGTGAGGAAGAGATGGCTGAGTGTGTGCTTGTGTGTGTGTGGCTGTGTCTATTTGTGTGTGTGTGTGTGTGTGTGTGTGTGTTTAAGGTGCTGGCATGTGCACATCAGAAAATGTCTGCGTGTGTGTGCGTATCTGACGGTGTTTGTGTGTCCTGCTGTGCTCCCCCCATATTGGAGTTGGGAGCGGCTTACGAGACAAAGCGCCCATTGAACCATTGCACTCTCTAGCATTCTGCTAGGCGCCCATTAGAAGAGAGAGCTCCTATTCTCAGTCATGCTCTCATGCTCTCATTACCAGCATACGCCACAGCGGAGGCAATATGGCTGACATTTAGCCATGAACCATTATCCTCTACCCTACTTCCTATCTAACCTGTGCTAATTGACTGAGTTACCAAGCGGGTTAAAGACTATGTAAAACTACATTAACGATACAGTGTGAACGTACCAAGTCAGGGTTGGTGGTTTATCCCAAAAAGTGATTATTTCTGGTAAGCTTTTCAGTAGTATATCATCCCATACGTTGATGATGCATAGTTTTTTGGGGGATAAAGTGAATGCTGTCAAATACAAGTACAACTTTCACTACATGTGCAACTTTTCAGTACTGTAAGTATGGAACATACGGTATGCCGTTAGTGTGAGCATGCAGTAGGTCATCATTATGGTGGCCTCTTGCATAACCCCCTCTCATTACGGGTGGAGATGCAGTCTGGTTTTCATCATGTTTAAACCAGCTGGCTGAAATAAAGAGATAATTACCAAAACACTGAATGAGTGTGTGTGTGCATGTGTGTGTGTGTGTGTGTGTGTGTGTGTGTGTGTGTGTGTGTGTGTGTGTGTGTGTGTGTGTGTGTGTGTGTGTGTGTGTGTGTGTGTGTGTGTGTGTGTGAGAGAGAGAGAGAGAGAAAGGGAGCGAGAGAGAGCGCAGAAAGACTGAGCAAGAGAAAAGTGTGAGAGAGACGGCGTGATGGAGGGAGAGGGAGCAAGAGAGATGGAAAGAGATGAAAGAAAGAGAGCAAGTGCCAGGGAGAGAGAAAGAGAGAGAGTGCATGCAACTGAACAAACAAGCTGATACTCAGTCACCATGGCAACGCTTTGACGTGTAGGTGCCATACCTGCTGCCAATAGGGGAGTTTTGTAAAGTATGTTTCAGTTTGTCTAAGTTGTGTGAGTGTTGATTGGGGCTTTTATTGTTTTGTATGTACAGAATGATCTGCGTGGGTATATTTCAATGTGTTTTCTGTGTGCGTCATTCTATCGGGTGTGCAGGAAAGACAGACAAAGCTTGAAGCTTATTGGCTGATCCCTGTACATCCTTGCCCATATCCTCTCTCTCTCGCTCTCTCTCTCTCTCGCTCTTGAATCCAATTCAATTTAAAGGGGCTTTATTGGCATGGGAAACATACACTCAGGGATAAATGAATTTTGTACACCACCCTGTTCACAAAAGTGGTTCGCTCCTACAGACAGTGAGTCATGTGGCTTGCTATGTAAAAAAGGCAGACAGGCATCGAGGAATTCAGTTACTGTTCAATTGAACGTTAGAATGGGCAAAACGAGTGACAGGAGCGACTTCAGTGGGCACGCGATCACCAACACTGGGGGACTGAGGAGAGTGAAAAAAAAATCGCCTGGGCCGACTAATCCCTGTTCCTGTTGTGTCATGCTGATGACAGAGTCAGGATTTGGCGTAAGCAGCATGAGTCTATGGCCCCATCCTGCCTGATGTAAACTGTACAGGCTGGTGGTGTAATGGTGTGGGGAATGTTTTCCTGTCACACGTTAGGTCCCTTGATACCAACTGAACAATGTTTCCATGCCCTGAAGAATTCAGGCTGTTCTGAAGGCAAAGGGGGGTCTGACCTGGTACACGATGGGTGTACCTAATAAACTGGCTACTATGTGTATGTTTACATTGCCAAAGCAAGTGAAATAAACAAAAATACAACAAAAAAATGTACCGTAAACATTGCACTTGTTACGCCCCTGAAAAAGGGGGGAAAGAATCACGAGTGTGATACGGAATGTTTACTCATTAAAACTTTTAGTGCAATCATTTTACATAAGTAACACATTTTACAGAATAACAGGTCTACAGGAAATAGATAGTTTTGTAGGGTACAAGGCTTATTCAAGTCACAACAGTATACACTGTACATCACTGAAACAAATACTATTTTCAATATAACTGTCAAGCACAAAGCTTTAACTCAGTAAACCATAACTCAATTTATCAACAGGCAATAAAGTGTTTGAAAAACCATTACACAAATAACACCGCAAAATATCTTATTAACAACGCACATGTTCACATGTATTTACAATGTCGTTTGTGTTCGACTGGTTGCCCTGTTTTCATGACAATGGGTCACAAATCTTGCTGCTGTGATTTCACATGGGAGTTTGTCAATGTTTGATTTGTTTTCAAATTCTTTGTGGGTGTGTGTGATCTGTGGGAAATACTGTGTTTCTAATATGGTCATACCTTTGGCAGGAGGTAAGGAAGTGCTTCTCAGTTTCTACCTCATTTTATGGGCAGTGTGCACACAGCCTTCCTCTGGAGAGCCAGGTCTGCCTATGGCAGCCTTTTTTTAATAGCAAGGCTAGTCTGTACATAGTTTTGGGTCTGTCACAGTGGTCAGGTATTCTGCTACTATGTACTCTGTTTAGGGCCAGAAAGCGTTCTAATTTGCTCAGTTTTTTGGTTGATTCTTTCCAGTGTGTTAAATAGCTATATTTTTGTTTTCTTATAGTTTGGTTGGGTTTAATTGGGTTGCTGTGCTGTGGCTCTGTGGGGTCTGTTTGTGTTTGTAAAAAGAGCCCCAGAACCAGCTGGCTGAGGGAACTCTTCTATCATTTCATCTCTCTGTAGGTGATGGCTTTATGGTGGAATGTGTGGGCATCTCTTCCTTTTAGGTGGTTGTGTAATTTAACATCTTTTTTTTGGATTAAAACATTTGCGCGTATAGTACATAATTCTGCTCTGCATGCAATATTTTGCGTTGTACATGAAGGATATTTTTGTAGAATTCTGTATGCAGTCTCAATTTGGTGTTTTTCCCATTTTCTGAATTCTTGGTTGGTGAGTGGACCCCAGACCTTCAACCATGCAGAGCAAAGTATTTTTTAGCCAGATCGTGATTGGGATGTCAAGTTTTATGTTCCTTATGATGGCATAGAAAGCCCTTCTTGCCTTGTCTCTTAGATCGTTCATCCCCTTGTGGAAGTTACCTGTGGCGTTGATGTTTAGGCTGAGGTAGGTATAATTCTTTGTGTGCTCTAGGGCAAACGGTGTCTAGATAGAATTAGTATTTGTTGTCCTGGCAACTGGACCTTTTTTTGAACACCATTATATTTGTCTTACTGAGATTTACGGTCATGACCCAAGTCTGACAGAATCTGTGCAGAAGATCTAGGTGCTGCTGTAGGCCTTTTTGGTTGGAGACAGAAGCACCAGATCATCTGCAAACAGTAGACTTCAGAGGCTAAGGGCAGGCTGGGTGCCTGCTGACTGTTCTAGTGCCCCCTTCATTGATATACAGTATATGTCGAAGAGGGTGGGGTTCAAGCTGCATCCCTGTCTCACCCCACGTCTCTGAGGAAAGATATACAGTATATGTGTTTATTGCCAATTTTAACTGCACACTTGTTGTTTGTGTACATAGATTTTTATGGTGGTGTATTTCCATCAATTTGTACAGCAGACCCTCATGCCAAAATGGGTTGATTTCAAGCATGTTGATTTTAATATCTCCCTCTCTCTTTGTTGCACTTGTCAGGAGACCGGGGGAAGTTATAACATATTTTGTATTTTAGTCTATTATATACCTGTTTGGGTTAGTGATCATTTGTTGAGTGGCTCTCTCTTCACCATGGTGAATGTATGAAGAATCCATATGTTCTTCTGAAATATGAACGCAGAAATACTGGACATTTCTTTATTTTTATTATGGTGCCGATTTGACACAATTACAATTGTGGTCTTGAATTGGACTCGCATTTTTCTGGTCTCAGTCTTGACTCGGTCTCGGACCCCTAACCTCCCTCCGGACTTGGTCTTGACTCGGACTCAATTTGCTCCTGTCTTGGTCTTGAATCGGTCTCACTTTAGGTGGTCTCAAACACAACGCTGCTATATAGTGCACTATTTTTGACCAGGGCCCATAGTGCATTATGTAGGGAATAGATTGTCATTAGGAACACAGCCTGAGCAGCAGGTACTGCCTTAGGCTAGGCTAAGACTCTACAGGCCTACAAAGCAGAACAAAACACTCACGGTCTTAAGAAACATCAACAGCCAGCAGACAAAGCCAGACATGCAGAGAATTTGTTTTGTTTGTCACATACACACCAGATAGGTGCAGTGAAATGTGTTGTTTTACAGGTTCAGCCATAGTTGTACGGCACCCCTGGAGGAAATTAAGGTTAAGTGCCCTGCTCAAGGGAACATTGACAGATTTTTCACCTTGTCGGCTCGGGTATACACACCACAACAACATACATAATACGCACACGCACACACGCAGACAGACAGACAGACAGACAGACAGACAGACAGACAGACAGACAGACAGACAGACAGACAGACAGACAGACAGACAGACAGACAGACAGACAGACAGACAGACAGACAGACAGACAGACAGACAGACAGACAGACAGACAGACAGGCAGACAGGCAGGCAGGCAGGCAAATACGCACACACCAAGACTCTCCCGTAGCAGCACTCCACCACCCGCAGCAAAGTGATTCTCCTCAGGATCCTGCAGGGCAGAGTGAATAGGAGTGGTGTTTTCTGCCCCTTTCAGGTTGCGGTGCCTGTACTGCCTGTAAAGCCTTTGAACAGTGAACCAGTACACAGGTACCCACGCAGACGTGTGCACACACACACACACACACACACACAGCGATCAGTGACTGGCCTCAATAGGAATCATAAATACCCAGATGAATAAATAATGACACTGTCATATTCGCACGCCTCCACCCACGCCGGAGCTACTGTGCTCCTCATGCCGTGCCGCCTGTCACTCACTCCCTGCTCGAAGGTATGAGGTGTTTACTCACACACGTGCCTGTCTATCTGTGTCTGTGTACGTTCCAGAAAAGCAAACGTCCCCAAGCGTATTATGACCTCTGCCATCTACTTAACCAGCAGCTGATTCTTAAAAGTCTCCCTTCCTTCACTTCCTCCATCCTTCATCCCTCTCCTCCTCCTCCTCCTCCTCCTCCTCCTCCTCCTCCTCCTCCTCCTCCCTAGAGGTGTATGCACCCCCTCATGCACTCTGGCAGTGTACAATATAAGACACAGGTAAGCACTACCACACATACAAAACCTATACCTACCAAAGGAGAGGCTATGGATGAATGCCAACAAACACCTTCTATGAAGCATGTCTCACAGAGAGAGCTCAAACTGTTTTTTGTCGACTCATCGAATTTTCAAGACTAAAAGTTTTCTCCAGAAAAGAGCCAGGCATATCACAGTTATGTTGAAGATTTCACTCGCACAGTCTCAGCCTGCTCACATCCCCGTCAGACTTTGAGCAGTTGTGAGGGGGAATGTCGAAAGTCTGTGTGTTTGTGTGCGTGTATTTGTGTGTGAGCACGTGTGTGCGTGCGTGTGCGTCCACACACACTCCCAAATGCACACCCTACAACTCAAGCATAATTCTCAGCAGTCTATGTTCTTTAACTCCATACAGCAACAGGGGTAGAGGGGCTTTATTTTCAGTTCAATGCACGATGTCAATAGACAATTAGACATTTACGTGATTCTCCCCGAAAGCTAATTACAAGTCTGTAATTAGCGGGAGCGAAAGCTTAAGTGTTCCCAAAATGAAACAGCAGAGAGCCACTTCCCGAGTGCTGTGCTGTGCTTGAGCCTGACACGGCAGCCTCTCACCACAACCTGAGACTCAGGAGAGACACTCACTGTAGAAGGACTGGAGAGCTACAGGAGGAGACAGGAGGAGCACAACAACACACACACACAACAGACACCCCCACCTAGACCTGAGAGCCATTCACTGTAGAAGAGGGACTGAAGAGATAGGAGATGCTCAGTGCTACATTATGGTAGCCTAAGGAGTGACAAGGGGGCTAATAACAGTGCTGAATGAGACTATATTCCTCTCTTGACCAGCAGTTATGGGGGTAGGGTGCCACCATCACGCTTCCTACTTCCCTCCCTCACGCTCCCTCTTTCTCTCCTTCCCTCCCTCCGTCTTTCGCTCCTTACCTCCCTCCCCCTTCCGACAGCCCCATGACAATTCTCTCCATACAGTCTGACTCCAGTCCATTTCACTTCAATCCATTCAGGAAAATGAATTGAAATCCCAGTCGAGAATGTGAAAATAATTAACAAAATTCTGTATTGACTTGACTGTATTGGAAAAATCCTCCCAAAACAACTCAGTCTTTTAATTTACAGTGTTAAATAACACTAACATGTGAGAACAATATGTTTTGTGATCAAATGTTTCATTTTGGCATAAAACATATGGAATAATTTAGTAAAAATATTTTTGATTCTTCAAAGTAGCCAGCCATTGCCGTGATGACAACTTTGCACATTCTTGGCATTCTCTCAACCAGCTTCACCTGGGATGCTTTTCCAACAGTCTTGAAGGAGTTCCCAGATATGCTGAGCACCTGTTGGCTGCTTTTCCTTCACTCTGCAGTCCAACTCATCCCAAACCATCTCATTTGGGTTGAGGTCAGGTGATTGTGGAGACCAGGTCATCTGATGCAGCACTCCATCACTCTCCTTCTTGGTCAAATAGCCCTTACACAGCCTGGAGGTGTGTTTTGGGTAATTGTCCTGTTGAAAAACAAATGATAGTCCCACTAAGCTCAAACCAGATGGGATGGCGTATCGCTGCAGAATGCTGTGGTAGCCATGCTGGTTAAGTGTGCCTTGAATTCTAAATAAATCACTGACAGTGTCACCAGCAAAGCACCATCACACCTCCTCCTCCATGCTTCACAGTGGGAACCACACATCCGGAGATCATCCGCTCACCTACTCTGCGTCTCTCACAAAGACACGGCAGTTGGAACCATAAATCTCAGATTTGGACTCATCAGACCAAAGGGCAGATTTCCACCAGTCTAATGTCCATTGCTCGTGTTTCTTGGCCCAAGCAAGTCCCGTGTTCTTATTGGTGTCCTTTAGTAGTGGTTTCTTTGCAGCAATTTGACCATGAAGGCCTGATTCACGCAGTCTCCTCTGAACAGTTGATGTAGTTAACCCACTGTTCCCCGGTAGGCCGTCATTGTAAATAAGAATCTGTTCCTCACTGACTTGCCTGGTTAAATAAAATACCTTGTCACAGCACAACTGATTTGCTCAAACGCATTTAAAAGGAAATAAATTCCACGTGTGACTACCTCATGAAGCTGGTTGAGAGAATCCCAAGAGTGTGCAAAACTGTCTTCAAAGCAAAGGGTGGTACTTTGAAGAATCTCAAATATAAAACACGTTTTGATTTCTTTAACATCGTTTTTGGTTACTACGTGATTCCAAATGTGTTATTTCATAGTTTGATGTATTCACCATTATTCTACAATGTAGAAAATAGTAAAAATAAAGAAAAACCCTGGAATGACAAGGTGTGTCCACTTTTGACTGGTACTGTACTTCAAGGAAAATAGGCACGTTTCCTGAAACATATATGCTGATTTTGAGAAGGGATTGCGTAACGATTAGCTTAGCAACAGCGTGACGCAGATTGACAACGTGAACACGATTGCTCGACAGTCTGCTGGGTGGTGCGTTATATGTTCTTTCATTCGTTGGATTCCTTTCTCCTTTCTATAGTATCTCTGGCAACGACTCCATGCAATGAACCATGGACTAAAGGGAGAAAAAAAAAAGAAAAATGTGCAAGACCCTCCGTTAAATTCACATTTCTGGAGATAGGAATATTGCAAAACTATGATCAATGGTGTCATTGGAGAGAAGACATCCTTCCAAGTTATGACATTGGCCAGTATTGACATCTGACATGTATGACATTCGTTTTCGCGATGTAAAAGTCATATTCCTATTAACTTCCAGTGTAGTGAGAGCGACTTAATCACAGTACTACATCATACCCGCCGGATATCTGTCTGCTTTAATGCCAATAACTCAATACACCTGAAAACATGAAATGATGCAGGGAATCGATAGAACACCATTCAGAGATGCACAAAAACAATATAACATTCAAAATGGGTGAACCTTTCCTTAAATGGAAATGGAACTGACCCCATTCAAACCTTGTATTCTCAATCCTCTTGACACCCCTTTGCTCCCTTCCATTCTCGGTATCCCCTTTCCTTTCCCTTCTCAATGATTTCCCTCTCTCTTTGAACCATATGTGGTGACTCATCTCTCTCTCTCTCTCTCTCTCTCTCTCTCTCTCTCTCTCTCTCTCTCTCTCTCTCTCTCACTCTCTATCTCTCTCTCTCTCACACACACTCTCTCTCACTCTCTCCTTTCAGATCATAATGAATACGATTATATCGACAAAGTGGATCTGATCTAAGATCAGCTCTCCTATTCTGAGACGCTTATGAACATGGACCCAGGTGTCCCAGCTCCCTAATTAGAAGAAAGAATGGAAGGACTATGACTTCACAGTTGCCTCCTTGTTAGTTCTCTCTTTTCCTCACCTCATCATTAGTCTTTTTCTCTTCTAGTGGTGTCAGTGAACCTATAATATCCATCCACCACCAGACCAAATCCTCCAAATCACTCCGCCAAACCAAATTACTCCTCCCAGCACCACAGCAACATTCATAGTCCCTCTCTCAAAAACTTAAATCTATCAGAACTTCTTTCTCTCAGTTGGTATCTTGTATCTCTCTCTTCCTCCATCATTACTCTTCCTCTCTTTCTCCCCCTCTTTTCCCATGTGTGTGTGTGACAAGACTGTGTGTTGTCGCTATCTCCTCCTGTGTGTGTGTGTGTCACAGGAGTGTGTGTTGCTTTCCTCCTGTATGTGTGTGAGTTGTCTCTCCTCGGGAGTGTGTGTTGGCGTGACAGAATGGAGAGTCATTGGGCTTGTTGTGGCGTTGTGTAGCTGTCAGCCCCGCGGCTGGAGGAAGACGTATGGAGACACAGAGACAGGAGGACAGGAGTGCGTCAGAAAGGATTGAGCTGTCACTGATTCACAGCAAACTGCTCGGTCATCAAACTGCTGCTGCTCAGGGCAGGTCAGTGAGACAGAGAAATAGAGGGTGTGGGGAGTATTTCTGTGTGTACTATAGGCTATCCATGATTATGAATATCCATGTGTGCGTGTGTGTGCGCTTGTGTGCCTGAGTGTCTGAGAGAGAGACAGAGATGTGATAGAGCAACAAGCTCGCACAGTCTCACTACAGAATCCAATGTTAAAGGTTAAGTTTAGGCATTCATTCCGAATGGTTAAGATAAGGGGTAAGGTTTGGGATACAGTAAAAATAAATTTGAAAAAAGAAACGAGTGCCTAGCCCTGGGATGGAACACGCAACCCTCAGAGCTGAAACTCGCTGCTTACGCCCATCTGTCCACAACGCCTGAGCAAAACCCAGGCCCACTTGATGGTAATAGCACTCACCGTTGCCCCTAGAGGCTGGTTTTGAAGTCAACTCCCACGTCATGCTTACCTGGACGGAGTCGAATTTCGCAGTGGATCTTGAGCGACCTGGATGGATAGAGAGAACATAATCTTGAGAGAAAATGAGACAATGTTTACAGTATCTGTCAATGTGTTTGTGTGTATCTGCATTTCATTTTCAATAAATTTGCCAAAAAAAATCTAAAAACATGTTTTAATTTTGCCATCTTTGGGTAGTGTGTGTAGATGTTGATGTTGAAAAATCCATTTTGAATTCAGGCTGTAACCACAGGAGGCTGGTGGCACCTTAATTGGGGAGGACAGGCACGTGGTAACGGCTGGAGCGGAATAGGTGGAACAGTATCAACAACATTAAACATATGGTTTCCATGTTTTTGATGCCATTCCATTTGCTCCGTTCCAGCCGTTATTATGAGCCGTCTTCCCCTCAGCAGCCTCCACTGGCTGTAACACAACAACATGTGTAATAAGTCGATTGGTATGAATACTTTCTGAAGGCACTGTATGTGGGTGTATGGGTTCATTCAAATGCTTCTATGTTTTATACCTGTTGGTGTACTTACTATTTGAATGTGTGTGTGAGTTTTAATATGTGTACTTTACGGGTGCACGTGCGTGTGTGTGTGTCTGTCTGTACAGTATGTGTGTGTGTTTCTGCACTATCCCTGTGTGTGTTTGTGCCTGCATCCATGCTTTTACTATTCCTGCTCCTGTGTGTGTGTTTGTGTATGTGTGTAGTGCTGGCCATCTGCTCTGACACTGATAAATGTCTGTGGCTCTTTGAGGAGCGGCGCAGAGAGCCTCAATCCCTCCTGCCTGCCTGTCTGTGCTCATTGCGCCCTCCTATTATTTATTAGTGAGCTAGGAGCCTAGCTGCAGCCTGGAGCGCCTGGGTGGGGCTCTGTCTGTCAGGCTGCAATCTGTCTGCAGTAAGAAGCCTCAGTCCTGTCGGAGAGGGAGTCACAGAAACTGTGCAGATACTTTCTCCCCTCTGCTAATTTACTCACTTGGAATGATACTGCTCAAAAACAGATGGATAGAGATACAGAGCTTTGTAGTCTACCCACATCCAATTATTTCCACAGGCGAATAAAGCCTTACGGGGTACCACTTTCCTGCTCCGTGACTTGAGGTCCTTACAATTCACATAATATACCTTTCCTGGCTTGGTAATACTGCTCCAGATACAGGGTCTTGTGCCAGTATTGCCCAATTATTTCCGGAGGTGAATAGAGCTTCCTATAGTACCACTATCCTGCCTTTATGAATTGCGTTTCTTACAATTCCCATAACATACCTTTCCTGACTTGGAATGATATTGCTCACCAGCAGTTAGAGTCACAGAAAGAGCTTTGTATCCCCCATTTCTTTCCAGAGGAGAAACGCTTTCTAGGGTAGCCTTTGACAATTCTGGCATATGACTTGAGGTCCTTACAATTCACACATTATTATACCTTTCCACACTCGATACTGAATGATACAGCTTACCAACAGATGGAGATGGAGAGTGAGGACCTTGTACCATCACCACCTTCCCATTTGAATAATCCAAAGGGCATAACGCTTTCTAGGGTATGTCTATTCTGCCGTATGACTTGAGGTTCATGTGCTATAGTAGACAATAGACATACTGTGTACTACTGTTGTTGCTGCTATATGATACTGCCTCTGTGCTGTATGATGTGTACAATGAACTGTGTGCTTACTTAAGCCTATTTAAAAGCAAAGAGAAGGGTGTTAAGACGAGAGAATGAATAGGCTGTTGTAACTTCAAAGTGATAATGCACCGCCCCACCAGTGTTTAAATTAACTGGGTCATGGACCACTTTCATTCTTTCTGTTTTACCCGTTGTGTGTCTGCATGTGTCTGTGTGTTTGTGTGTACATATTTATGGGTGCGTTGTTACCTGTTTGTGCAGACACAGAGAGAGAGTGAACAAGAAAGAGAACGAGAGAGAGAGAATGCAAAGAAGAGAGAGAGAGAACGAGAGACAGAGAGAGACAGAACAAGAGAAAAACAGGACAAAGAGAGAGACACACACAGAGAAAGAACATAAAGAGCATAAACGACAACCAGTTCTGCCTCTTGGTGTTGCACGTTATCTGATCCAATTTTCCCTCAACAGTTCCAGATATGGCCCATCCATTTTGCACGACCAGCTGGGTAACGTAGAATGAGGAAGTCGAACGGTCGCTCAGCTGTCTTTATCAGAAGGGAATGACAGTTTTCTGTAGAGCCACTCTATACTGGGCCACTGTGGTTGACGGATGGCTCCTTTAAGAGCCCAGATGTTGCTTTTCTGCCGCTGTGATTCTGTTGAGCTGGCACAGGTGTTGGGAAAAGAGAGAGAAATGTAGAGAGAGGAGGGGCGCACTCGTTTACTCGTTCCTTTGGCACTCTTTCTCTCTGGTCTCTTACTCTGTTTGGCATTAGCTTTAGAGATCCATTCCCAGAATCAGGACCGGTTTCTGCCAGTCTGCCTTTTGTTCTGAACACGACCTTTCACACTCAATCATAGCTAGGGGATTTACTCTGGACAAGTGTTCTCCTGTCCACCTTTTATGGTTGTTTATTCGGTACAGATTTTGAATAAATAGCTGAAAAAGCTTCATCTAGACCTAATTAAACCATTTCTGTGTGTGTGTGTGTGTTTCTGTGTGTTTGCATATTTCCGTGTGTGTTAGTTGTTACCTGTTTAGTTTAAATGTATATAGAAAAAGTCCAGAAAAACAGTGCTCATTTCCAAGATGTATCATAGTCTGTAAACTCTCCTTTTAATCTCCTTTTAATACTATTATCTTTCCTCCATAGTATTTCCTTTCCTCTCTCTGTGCCACTGAACAACAGTTAGCTAAAAGGTTGACTGTTCGAGAGTATTCTGGGTGTTCTTGCCTGTTAAAGGACTGTCGTGGAAGTGACCACGAAGGACTCCCGGGCAGCCCACAGTGAGTGTCTGGTCTGGGCGGGTCCTCGTCGTCTTTGGTCAGACGGAAATTTCCCTTGCATTCCTTCACATGGAATGCGCCACCGGTGTTCCTTCACAGACACTCACTGCTGAGCTCCACAGGTAGAATCAATCGTCCTGTTTCGTAATGCCAAATTGTCGTGGAAATTACCACTAAGGACTCCAAGTCAAAGTTAAAAGAACAGATCTTTATTATCACGGCCGGAGAGGTTACAACAAACTTCATACTCAAAGTACAAGTCTGTCAGAAGCTGTGAAGGGATGCTCTCCCTTCAGCATTCTTTATACTCGTGCACAAACTAGGCGTCTCTGCTCTCAGGGTGCAATAGGCTGATCATGACCTTGCACACATAGTTTATAGGCGTTGGGCCAAAGTAACAATGTGTTCCCTTCTTTCTGTTTTTCTTCTATCAGTCCTTTCCCTGAGAGCAAAGTCAACACCAGAGGAAGTTCCCACCACTATTTCAATTAAATGTCATGTCCTAGAGAGGAAATGCAAGTTTAGCTTCTACCTCCTAAGAATGTTGAAGGCTACTTATACATATTCACAAATTGGATGTGGGAATTTCCACGATGAGTTGATAAACATCAACAAATGGGACACTGACAGTTGTCAGTGTAGCTAGCTAGCATGCTAACTTTATCTAGCTACACTGTAAAGATTAGCCAGTTGGCTCTATGTCTGGTTCTGGAGCTAGATTGGTCATACGCATTGATTTAGGGAAAACTTTGCCACAGATGGAAACCATTGGTCTATCTTTGACTTTGCCATCTATTTTTATATCTAAAGTTTTGGCATCTTCCATAATTTGCAGTGCGAATCCACCATAGAAATAGTTAGAAAGAATAAGATGAATAATATAACTAACTATTTAGAGATTATTAGTTGCAATGACAGCGGATTAACTGCCTTGTTCAGGGGCAGAACGACATATTTTTACCTTGTCAGTTCGGGGATTCTCTCTTGCAACCTTTCGGTTACAAGTCCAACACTCTAACCACTAGGCTACCTGCTGCCCATGACCCTCCCCTTGTACTGTAAACAAATTTGCACACCCGCCCCCCTAATAAAATGTACTAATAAATAATTATGACCACCATAATTAAAAATAACTGTAGCAACCTTGTGTTTATAAACGTGGATATGGACCTTACCACTTCAGCATGGTTTTGTGGTACAGTAGATGGCATGCAGGGCTAACAGGCCAGAAGGTTGAGGGTTCGCGGACCACCACAAACGAGGTCATTCTCCCTGCCTTTCTCATTACGCTATAATCAGAGCTGGCTTCAGACAATGATCAGCTTATCTGAAAATCAGATTTTCTACATTTTGATGCTATATTTATATCTTTATAAAATATGCAACACATTTTCCACCAACAGGTTTCTGTGCCAATGCACCACACACAATCAATAAGCAATGCATAACTGCATACCGATTATCGACTTCATCAAGGTTTGCGTTTCCAACACCACAATCAAGTAGAGTATGTCAATCTCAACAAACAGAAAATGTATTGCTCTCTACTAAGTATCGACGGCTTGGTTTGACAATCTACAAATTTCATTCAACTTTCTGTTGTTTTGTAACAGATGTTTCCTTCCATTAATCGAATGCCTGATGCGCAGTTTGGATGCTGGAATGATATGAGTGGAGTGGATGAATGTGTGCAGGTAACCTACAGGAGACTTTTGAAGTAGCCTAATCAGATTAAAACTTTGTGACTAGTTATGTTTGTCACACACAAAAGTTAATACATTTTAAAAGTTAAATGACAACATTTTTTGCCTATACTGAATCGTTAGATTCTAGGTCGAGGAATAGCTGCTCGGATCGGAAAGGAGGCAGGAAACGTGTTAAGCTTTCCATAACAATTGGGCCTGCATGGGCGCATAGGACGACATCAGTATCAGAAGTAAAAATACAGCCAGACTGGCCTGCTACTGTGCCTTTCTATCATCTTTCGACCCACAACTGATCCAAATGGAATGAAACATTCAAATAACAGGGCTTCTGCGCCATTATTCAAATGCCATTTTCACTGCAGTATACAGCCTCGAGTTGAGCTGTACTCACTTAAAAACAGTAATGCAATTATTCATTGGATTGTGGTTTTATAGAATAGTCTAGGTAGGATCATTTTATTCTCCCTAAGCAAGGTCAATAGGGGAGCTTTTTGTGCTGTGTGTCTTCACTGTTCATTCATGTGCAATGCTTCTTCTGTGTCTTTTTGTCGCGCAAAACTTTTTGGCTTTCCACTAGATGCCACAATGTCAACATTGGCTATATCGTAAAATTAGCTATTTGGTCTTAATTTAAGGTTAGGTTCAAAATTAAATTTTCAGAAGATAAACTGTTGAAAAGGTGGGGTTTATGACTTTGTGGCTATGGTAATGATTTTGTGGCTGTGGTAGATCAACTTTAATATTGCAGATATATTGCAGGTTCTATCAATTTACTTGTTTGCATCATTTCTAAACACCCTTATTTTATTTTTATTTTTTAAATGTTTTCTATACTACCAACTATTTATGGAAGGTACTACACTTCGTTCAGACCCCCTTGTACTCAACATTGTCGAGATACATCAAGTTTCCTTGTAAGACTATTTGGAGTGGTACCTGTGAAGCGAGCTGTTGCCTTTTGCCTGAGTCTTTTGTTAAAGAATGTGAAACAATGTTGTCCATTTGCCGCTTTTCATTAAATCATGCAGCCAACAAGTGCTCAGCATATGTGGGAATACTGTTGGAAAAGCATTCCAGGTGAAGCTGGTTGAGAGAATGCCAAGAGTGTGCAAAGCTGTCATCAAGGCAAAGGGTGGCTACTTTGAAGAATATAAAATATGATATAAAATATATGTTGATTTGTTTAACACTTTTGGTTACTACATGATTCCATGTGTTATTTCATATTTTTGGGCAACATTTCCCTGCGGACTGAAAAATTCCAATCTAATAAAGAATTCGGAGATGCTATTGTGAATTGGCACAATGACATAAGAGAAAAATCAAAAGCTCAATACACCAGCGTTTTGATGTTAGCATTCTATCAACAGAAAATCAAAACCGATTAAAGCGAAATTAGTGGATGTACTCATTATAACCGCACTAACCGTACTATTAGTGACGTAAATTGACTATTTAATATGTTTTTGGTCACAGTAGTATGCCAAATGTTGCCGGATGTCATACTACATTCGCCAAAATACGAAGTATACAAGCAGTGGAGACAATTTCCCATGCATTTAGGGCCCATAATAAAATTCTTCAGAAAATGGGCGTGGCTTCACAACATTTTAAAATGCTGGAAAATATGCATCCGAAGTCTGACAAGAGTAGATACAAATTAATTTCTTTAACTAATTATTTTAAAAATTAAGAAAATTTTCAGCAATGTTTTAAAATAATGACTTTTCAAATAAGTGACGTTACACGTTATGTTGGCTGACAATTTGTTTGCTACGCTATCTATGAACCGCACAGCATATCATTACAGCAGTATGTACTGGCAATATATGTTTGCTAGCTATATAACGTTAGTTGGCTACTAATACGTTGAACTTGTAAGTAAATTAACTATATGCTATCCAACTACCCAACGTTGATATCACCTTTCCTACGGGAACAGCTGAGCCGCTCGGGGAAGGTGCTCCACTGCCCCTTATGCCCCCTACTGCTGGTCAGGTGTATTTATTTGAAGGATCGGTATGTTGTGCAATTAATAGATCGTTTAAATGTGAAATGAATATGGGTGATTTTTAAGGTTAGGGAGAAGTGCAGTGAATAGTGCCACTTTTTAGGATGTCGATGTAAATGAATGTATTTATGGTTGTTATGGTTGTAATTTTGTCTTGTCTTTTAATCAATATATGTGTTATTGTTTTTACTATCGAGGACCACTTTGGAAATAGGCATTTTAATTAATACTTTCAAGTGATATCCTCTGGGTCCACATTGTGCATTTTGTTGTACATGTCTTTTGCCCCAAATAAATTAAATTAAATTAAATTGACTTGGTTATTCATGTCTTTCTTAGCTTAGCTAAATTGAATAGTCGTTGTGCGTTCTCAATGGACATTGTTAGTTTGGGTGGTTCGGAAATTCGCTCTGGCTGTCTGCTCCGATTTCAGAGCACTCTAGTCTGAATGTGCCAGAGCGCAGAATAACTGTTGAATTGACGAATGCTCAGCATCTGTTGAATATGGCCGCTGTCAGTAAACGTTGGGGAAAAAACGTAATCAAATTGTTGCCAGCAGCATAGTTGCAGTCACCAACACTTTTGATAACATGAAAAAAAACTAACCAGCTCTGCTAGGATGAGTAAAACGGTCAGAGTGAGGTGTTTATGTAGCCAACTTTTGGCATTTAGCTTGGGTGCTTGACTGCCTATAAGGTCAGAACGCTCGGATCAACCCTGCTCCTCGGCCAGAGTAGGCAGTGTGTACTCTGAACGGTCTGAATTTACAAACACACCCACAGTTGTAAGTTGTCTACCTAGTAATTTGTTATGCTAACGAGCTAGCAAGATGCTGGATAGCAACAATATGTAAACTTCCGGTAGACAGGCGAAGCGCTAGCATGCTCAACTGAATGGTTACCGTTTGTTTACAGTATACTAAAATGAACTAATAGTATATACTCATTAAGTATGTAGTATACAGTATGTTAGTATGGGGTATTCGAACACAGCTTGGGTAAATTGATAAAATGTGTATGTATGTTTTGATGACAGGTTTAAAACCTGTTATCAAAAAGGATATTGCAGGGGTATCAGAAAAATACTGAAGCGTAGTGTGAGGGGCCGTTGGTCATTGGGAGAACTTCTCTAGGATTGGGGGCAGCATTTTCACGTTTGGATGAAAAGCATACCCAAATTCAACTGCCAGCTACTCATCCCCAGAAGATAAGATATGCATATTGTTAGTAGATTTGGATAGAAAACACTCTGAAGTTTCTAAAACTGTTTCAATCATGTCTGTGAGTTTAACAGAACTTATTTAGCAGGCGAAACCCCGAGGACAAACCATTCAGATTTTTTTTTTTTTGAGGTCACTCTTTTCAATTAAATTTCATTGGGAAACCAGATTTCTAAGGGACCTGCTTGCAGTTCTTACCGCTTCCACTGAATGTCAACAGTCTTGAGAAATTGGTTGAGGTTATTCCTTTGTGTAATGAAGAAGTACAGCCATCTTGAACGAGAGTCACATTAAGTGTCCTGTTAGATAGAAGCGTGTGACCAGAAAGCTGGCTATAGTTGGTTTTAATCCTCTATTGAACACAAATCATCCCGTCTTCAATTTTATCGATTATTAACGTTAAAAAATACCTAAAGTTTAAAGGTAACCTTTGAGATATTTTGTAGTCACGTTTGAGCAATTTGGAAGCGGTGTTTTTCTGGATCAAACGCGCCAAATAAATGGACATTTTGGATATATATTGACGGAATTAATCGAACAAAAGGACCATTTGTGATGTTTATGGGACATATTGGAGTGCCAACAACAGAAGCTCGTCAAAGGTAAGGCATGAATTATATTTTTATTTCTGCGTTTTGTGTCGCGCCTGCAGGGTTGAAATATGCTTCTCTGTCTTTGTTTACTATTGTGCTATCCTCAGATAATAGCATCGTATGCTTTCGCCGAAAAGCCTATTTGAATTCTGACATGTTGGCTGGATTCACAACCAGTGTAGCTTTAATTTGGTAACTTTCATGTGTGATTTAATGAAAGTTAGATTTTTATTGTAATTTTCATAGTAATTAATTTGAATTTGGCGGTCTGTATTTTCTCTGGCTTTTTGCCAAGTGAGACAGTAGCGTCCCGCCTAAACTCAGATTTTTGGATATAAAAATGAACTTTACCGAACAAAACATACATGTATTGTGTAACATGAAGTCCTATGAGTGTCATCTGATGAAGATCATCAAAGGTTAGTGATTCATTTTATCTCTATTTCTGCTTTTTGTTACTGCTCTCTTTGGCTGGAAAATGGCTGTGTTTTTCTGTGGCTATGTACTGACCTAACATAATCGTTTGGTGTGCTTTCGCCGTAAATCCTTTTTGAAATCAGACATGTTCGCTGGAATCATAACAAGTGTAGCTTTAATTTGGTGTTTTTCATGTGTGAGGCGCTCTGCATTTTTACTGGCTTTTGGCCAAGTGGGACGTTAGTGTCCCACATATCCTAGAGAAGTTTTAAGCGGGCAAGGGAGGTCGAAATTGGCTACATTTGCGACAGGAAAAATTATTATATTTGGTGGGGTAAATCGAAAGCTGTACAGTTACTACCCATGTCTCTGACCATAGGACCAGTAACAATACCCGGATAATGTTACATGGCGACGAGTGTGTAATTATTTTTTGGGGTCTGAAGAATCTATGCGAAATGCCAGGGGAATTGATTCTAAAAGGTAACAAATAAAAATGACTACTCCTTCTGAGTCTCAGAAACCTTTAGGGAGTTTTTAATCTTGTGAGACACTTTATTCCATCTTATTCTGAAATAGATTTATAGAATTGACAAAAGGGAGGAGGGGTCACGAGAAATTAGACTGGAGTTCATATTTGAGTAATTGTTTGCAGAATTTTGAAAAAGCAATTGTGTCAGGTGCCGGTATTTGGGTTGCCAAACCTAAAATGACCTTTACCCATTTTGTTCATGAACATGAAGGGCATTGTAGTGCAGTGGTTACGTAAAATCTTTGGGGAAAAGAGAGACAAGTCATTTATGGGAGTGAATCATTAGAATGGGTGGCAAGATAAGTGCTGCCATGTCTAAGTGTAGGACAGGCTACATAAAGGGTACATAAACATTGGGATGGATTAAAACACAAACATTTACGTCATTTAGCAGACGCTCTTATCCAGAGCGACTTACAAGTACATACATTCATAATTTTTTTTTTTCTTTTTTGTACTGTCTCCCCGTGGGAATCGAACCCACAACCCTGGCGTTGCAAGCGCCATGCTCTACCAACTGAGCCACACGGGGCCAAACGATGAATGAGTGGAGGGAGGACAGTGGTCTCCCTGTGAACAGAAGTGATCATGCTTGTCTATAATTTAAAACCTTTTGTTCGGAAAGACCGAGGTAGAGTATAGTAGAGATTCTAGAGGGAAACAAGTGTTAGAGTGGATAAGAAATGTATTGGGTGATGGTGATTGAGAGGGCTTCTGAGCTAAAGGAAACAGATATGTAGAAAGTAGAAAGTAAATTGGTTTAAGATTTAGCAAAAGGAAAATTAACAGAATGTTTATTTACTTTTTTAGGAGAGGATGGGGTGTCCATATCTCTCCATTTGAAATGTTCCCGAGGCTGTTGCCATGGGAGAGCAGTTAGTGAAATTCTGCAGTTTTTTAAAGTATAAAGGTATCTGGATTTGCCTGTAAAGGGAGCTCCCAAATAAGTAAGGCCTGGCCATTTCTTTGTTTTTGCCCTACATTTTACCATGAACACCAGCACGCACACACAACTCATCTGTTATGAAAATGTGTTATTAAGTGGTGTTAATACAATGTTTGATTTATTGTGTGGGGTCTTTTTTAATTTGGTTATAAACTGGATACACAGAATGAGGGAAATGTTTGAAATGTTTTTAAATGGTTTCTGAGGTACAGGGGAAAAAAGGGGAAATAATGAGCTGAGTTCTGACTTCCTGGTGAGATCTGATCACCCTCACTATAAAGACTGAAGACATTGGATAAGATTTAAATGTAAACACTAATAATTAGGAAGAAGTTTATAATTTAGCAATAGTCCTATGTGTGATTTGGAACACGAAGGAGACCAAGCGCTGCCCTGAATGAGGGACACCTGTCTTAAATCAAATCAAATCCAATCAAATTGTATTTGTCACATGCCCGGAATACAGCAGGTGTACACCTTTCAGTGAAACACTTACTTACAAGCCCTTAACCAACAATGCAGTTTTAAGAAAATACAAAAAAAGTAAGAGATAAGAATAACAAATGATTAAAGAGCAGCAGTAAATAACAATAGCGGGGCTATATACAAGGGGTACCGGTACAGAGTTCCAGTACCGCTTGCCGTGCGGTAGCAGAGAGAAGGGTGGCTGGAGTCTTTGACAATTTTTAGAGAAGGGTGGCTGGAGTCTTTGACAATTTTTAGGTCCTTCCTCTGACACTGCCTGGTATAGAGGTCCTGAATGGAAGGAAGCTTGGCCCCGGTGATGTACTGGGCCATATGCACTACCCTCTGTAGTGCCTTGCTGTTGGAGGCCAAGCAGTTGCCATACCAGGCAGTGATACAACCCTTCAGGATGGTCTAATTTGTGTAGCTGTAGAACCTGTTGAGGATCTGAGGACCCATGCCAAATCTTTTCAGTCTCCTGAGGGGGAATAGGTTTTGTCGTGCCCTCTTCACAATTGTCTTGGTGTGCTTGGACCATGATAGTTTGTTAGTGATGTGGACACCAAGGAACTTGAAGCTCTCAACCTCCTCCCCTACAGCCCCGTCGATGAGAATGGAGGCGTGCTCGATCCTCCTTTTCCTGTAGTCCAAAATCATCTCCTTTGTCTTGATCACGTTGAAGGAGAGGTTGTTGTCCTTGCACCACACGGTCAGGTCTCTGACCTCCTCCCTATAGGCTCTCATCATTATCGGTGATCAGGCCTACCACTGTTGTGTCGTCAGCAAAAGAATGATGGTGTTGGAGTCGTGTTTGGCCACGCAGTCGTGGGTGAACAGGGAATACAAGAGGGGACTAAGTACACACCCCTGAGGTGCCCCCGTGTTAAGGATCAGCATGGCAGACATGTTGTTGCCTACTCTTACTACCTGGGGGCGGCCCGTCAGGAAGTCCAGGATCCAGTTGCAGAGGGAGGTGTTTAGTCCCAGAGTCCTTAGCTTGGTGATGAGCTTCGTGGGCACTGTAGTCTATGAACAGCATTCTCACATAGGTGTTCCTTTTGTCCAGGTGAGAGAGGGCAGTGTGGAGTGCGATTGAGATTGCGTCATCTGTGGCTCTGTTGTGGCGGTATGCAAATTGCAGTGGGTCTAGGGTGTCCGGGAAGATGCTGTTATTGTGAGCCATGACCAGCCTTTCAAAGCACTTCATGGCTACCGATGTGAGTGCCACGGGGCGGTAATCATTTAGGCAGGTCTGCCATCATTTATAGTGGTCTGTTTGAAACATGTAGGTATTACAGACTCGATCAGGGAGAGGTTGAAAATGTCCCTGAAGACAGTTGACAGCTGGTCCGTGCATGCTTTGAGTACCCGTTCTGGTAAACTGTCTCCGATGAGCGTCAGAGCCGGTGTAGTTGGATTCAATCTTAATCCTGTATTGACGCTTTGCTTGTTTGATGGCTCGTCTGAGGGCTTAGCGGGATATCTTATAAGCGTCCGGATTAGTCTCCCGCTCCTTGAAAGCGGCAGCTCTTGCCTTTAGCTCAATGCGGATGTTGCCTGTAATCCATGGCTTCTGGTTGGGATATGTATGTTCAGTCACTGTGGGGACGACGTCATCGATGCACTTATTGAGCCGATGACTGAGGTGGTGTATTCCTGAATGCCATTAGATGAATCCCGGAACATATTCCAGTCTGTGCTAGCAAAACAGTCCTGTAGTGTAGCATCCGCGTCATCTGACTACTTCAGTATTGAGCGAGTCACTGATACTTCCTGCTTTAATTTTGCTTGTAAGCAGAAATCAGGAGGATAGAATTATGGTCAGATTTGCCAAATGGAGGGTGGGGGAGAGCTTTGTATGCATCTCTGTGTGTGGAGTAAAGGTGGTCTAGGATTTATTTTCTCCCCTGGTTGCACATGTGACATGCTGGTAAAAATTTGGTAAAACTGATTTAAGTTTGTCTGCATTAAGGCCCTTGGCCACTAGGAGCGCCGCTTCTGGGTCAATCCATGGGGCACCGTTTGACCTCACAGTGTATTTTCTTAAAGGGGCGTGCTTATCTGCTGTACTAATAAATAATTTCATAAACAAATTTAGGGACATTTATGGTGGCAAAATTGCAAGATTATGTTATAATACTTTTATTGCATCAAATGGTTGTTTTATTCAACAGAATAGAGTATTGTTAACTATTGTGTGTGTGTTCTACTGAGGAAGGGCCTCTGGGAGATAACACTGACAGGAGATGTCTTTTGGGTGATTAAACCTAAAGAGCATTCCAGAGCATGAGTTAATGTTTCTGTTCTATACCGTACCAGGGAGAGATGGTTCCAGTTTGGAGTCGGAGGGACAGACACTGGTCTATACAATGAAAACTGTTGACACAGCAGATACTGTCTGCTATGTATTATAGGTATCTTTCATACAGATCTT
This sequence comes from Salvelinus namaycush, assembly GCF_016432855.1. Lineage (NCBI taxonomy): Eukaryota > Metazoa > Chordata > Actinopteri > Salmoniformes > Salmonidae > Salvelinus > Salvelinus namaycush. The sequence goes on from NC_052335.1 coordinate 10,713,081, forward strand.
AACCTTGTGACCCATTCTATGCATCTGTTGTTCGTCATGTAGGTTGAAAGGGGTGTATCTTGGCTATAAAATACCTTTATACTTTTGTCTCGGCGCTCTCAAAGGATCATCAGAGACGGTGATTTGTTGACCAGCCATCGCTATTGCAAAGCTCTCACTATTAAAGATTTAGTTTAAGTATAACTCTGACTTGTGTGAAAAGTTTGTCACTCCTCATTTGATAGTAAAGAAATGAACCACCACACATTTCAGGATCATCGTTACTACACACTTCTAACCATTGCACATTCTTAATCTCATCCACAAATGAGTCCTGATTGAACCCTCTCTAGGACCTGCGGTAGATTATTTTAGGGCCAGCCTTTGGTATTTTAGTTTTCCTAGTGAGTGCAACTGAGTTATGATCAGTGTAACCTAGTGCCACTGATACAGCTTTAGAACAATGTTTAGCCATGTTAGTAAAAATGTGATCGATACAAGTTGATGATGTGATACCGGACCTATTAGTGAACGTTCTGGTTGGTGATGTCATATCTTAGGTCAGGTTACATACATTGACAACAGAAATACGTTTATTTCTCATTGAACAGTTGGTGTTCAAAAAATCTATATTCTTACCTCCCAAAAAATATATTTCCCTATTTTCATCAGATACCTTATCCAACATTAATAATTACATCAAGATATTTCACATCAGCACTAGGTTGCCTATAGCAGCAACCAACTAGTATAGGTTTCAAATGTGGTAAATGCACCTGTACCCATAGTGCCTCTAATCCATTCAACATTAAATCCTTACGTTGTTTTGCTGGAATATGATTCTGGATGTAAACTGCAACTCTACCCTCATATCTATTTCTGTCCCTCCTGAACATATTGAATCCATGTATAGAGATCTCAGCATCTTCAAAAGAAGAGTCCAAGTGAGTCTCTGATATTGCCAATAAATTATTATTGTTTGAGTGCACTAGACGGCATATTTCATGAATTTTGTTTCTTGAAGGCCATTATCATGCCATTCATCCTCCGGCATCACCTCATGTTTCAGCATGATAATACACACCCCATTGTCACAAGGATCTGTACACGATTCGTGGAAGCTGAACATGTTCCAGTTCTTCCATGGCCTGCATACTGACCAGACATGTCACCCATTGAGCATGTTTGGAATGCTCTGAATCGACATGTATGACAGCATGTTCCAGATCTCGCCAATATCCATCAACTTTACACAGCCATTGAAGAGGAGTGGGACAACATTCCACAGGCCACAATCAACAGCCTGATCAACTCTATGCGAAGGAAATGTGTTGCGCTGCTTGAGGCAAATGGTGGTCACACCAGATACTGACTGGTTTTCTGATCCACTCCCCATACTTTGTTTTTAAGGTATCTGTGACCAACAGAGGCATATCTGCATTCCCAGTCATCAGAAATCCATAGATTAGGGCCTAATGAATTTATTTCAATTGACTGATTTCCTTACATGAAATCTTTGAAATTGTTGCATTTTGCGTTTATATTTTTGTTCAGTATATGTGCATGGTTTTAATTTATTAGTGAAGGGATTAGTAGGTTTAAAGATTACGTTTTTCAAGTTATTTGCCCAACATTGTTTTATTTATATTGTCTAAAAGGAAGGCAACAGATGCAGCACATTTTAACTTTTTTATTTTACACAATATTTATATACAACAAATTTATTTATAGAACAAATTTATATACAATATTGTCACATTCCTGACCTTATTTCCTTTGTTTAGTCTTTGTTTAGTTGGTCAGGACGTGAGCTGGGTGGGTGCATTCTATGTTTTGTGTTTCTATGTTGGGTTTGTTGTTTGGCCTAATATGGTTCTCAATCAGAGGCAGGTGTTTGTCATTGTCTCTGATTGGGAACCATATTAAGGTAGCCTGTTTTCACTGTTGGTTTGTGGGTGATTGTTCCTGTTCGTGCGTTCATGTGTTTTATGTCCTCTAGTTCAGGACTGTAGCTTCGTTGGTTTTTGTTTGTTTATTGTTTTGTTCGTATTGAAGAAGTATTCTAATAAATATGGATACATACCACGCTGCGCTTTGGTCCTCCTCTCCTTCTACCGACGAAAGCCATTACAAATATTCTGCCCACATGAACAGATACAATTTAGGGTATAAGTGAACCAATATATGAGAGCCTTCAGACAGGTTTAAGTGAATTTCCCCACGGAAGAGATATGAGAGCCTTCACGAGTTTCCCCACAGAGCCATGGAGCCAACAGCACACAAGTTGTGTTCCCCAGCCAATCATGGACGAAAGAGTCACTGACAAAGGAGTTCGCTTGAGGCAGTGCTTCGCGCAATGACACACCTGGCTTCTTTGCTGCCTATCAGCTATTCCTCTATCTTCTGGATTTATATAGAAAACGGGTGCAGATTTCAATTATTTTATGTGCGGTATGATTGCTAGTAAACCTATTTCAGATCTGGAAAACGATCTAACTACCACTATTGTCACTGTGGATAGAGGGCAGGATAGACAGTTAACTGGTCGATTATATTGACCTGTGGTATAGAAAGCTGTGCATAGGGGAAATGCCAAAACACCTTGATAGGAGGGGCATGCAAACAGATGAGGACATTTGGCTATATGGAAGACATTATACAGTAAAACTGTCAAAATGGAGAATGTAAATTAAGGAAAAACTGCATTACCTTCCCCTGTGCCCAATAAATAAACACACAACCTCAACGCAAAAAAAAAAGTTTGACAACCCTCCCCTAGTTTGGACCAGCCCCCCCACACCAGTAAATTTTGAACTATCCCTAGATCGGCTGCAGTACAGCAAAGTCAAGTAAGCAGGTGCTCATGGTTCTCAAATTGGAAGTGAAATGATATGCTCCAATGACTTTGCCCATGATCATGCACTTTGCAAATGTAGAACTTTATTTCACGGGTGCCTTCTCATTATCTGGATAGACACTTGTGATTTCTAGTTAACGTTATGCCAATTAAAGCAGTGGAGCGTGTATTGAAGCAAAACTTTAGTGGTCAAAGCCATTCATCTTGGGGCAATGGGGGTAGCGGGTATGCAAAATGCTATCATATCACACAATTATACCATTTATAAAATTGTCAGATATAAATTGTATAAATATTTTTAATACAGACCAGATCAAAAATAAGTGAAAATGGACAAATTATGATATTTATCTGGTAAAACAAAAGTGGAGGTGCAAAAGCATACATTTGCACCCCCTGTTTTAATTTGCTCCATGGCTCAGGCAGCCAAGTGGACACAAGGCTCTTCTGCTCATCTTAGTCACAAAGAGGAATAACTTTGCAGCTGTTCAGGATTAATAAACATTCCCATGCTGGTGGGTGGTAACATTCAAATTAAACCCAGCCCTGAACCTAAACGTAGGCTAGGAATTTGCACAATGTGGGTAGTTGCAATTTGTCAATTCAAGCCCAAATGTATCATACTTTTGACTAAAACGATGACTTATTGACTTAAATCATTGTGCAACATCCTGGGTAAGCTCTGCCCATGGTCTTTCAGCTCGAATAAGTGGATTTCTACCGCCAAATCCCACAAATATCATTAACCATAGATCTTCTGATTCTAACATAATTGGCTGAGGAATGGCCATGACTAATTAATAAATTATTATGGACTGTGTCTCCTGTCTGTTAGGTCGTGTCAGGTCACATCAGTGCTAACCAGGGTCATGCCGTTACTCCCCTCTCTTCATAGGAAGATCTGTAGCTTTCCTTCAGAGTAGATACTAGCCCATTCAGCAGTGCTCTCTATATTAGCTAGTGTTTGTAGTGGAGTTGGTATTGTAATCACTGTGTCTCTCCTAGCCTCTACCAGGCTTTCACCTCACCTTCGGTAGGAAAGCCTGTGGAAGTTCTTGCCAATCAACCAAAAGCCGGTGCAATCAGCACTGGCAATCAGTGCTCAACTCATGTCATTTCAAACCAAATTATATTTATAAAAAAAAAATATGTCTTTTTTTATCGAACAAAAAATATATAGTCTGCTTGCAATGCTAGCACAATACATGTGCTTACTCTAGGTAATTTGCGCTTCTGAAGAGAGATGGAAGGGGTAGTTGTTTCTGAAACATCAACGTCTACTCACACAGCCAATCAGCCAGCAGCCACTGGCAATCAGCGCTCCACTCATATCTACTTTTCCAATATGAACTCCCCCATGCTCTAGAGAACAACGTGAGTGAGGCCTGGAAGCTGAGGCTGTTGTCAATAAATAGGAGTCCTGCATAGTTCTCTATGAAGATCAGAGACTTTGTATGTGACCCAAATGGTGCCCTGCTCTCTATGTGGCCCCCTATTCCCTATGGGCTCTGGTCAAAACTAGCAGTGGTGTAAAGTACTTAAGTAAAAATACTTTAAAGTACGACTTAAGTCGTTTTTTGGGGTATCTGTACTTTACTTTACTATTTATATTTTGACAAATTTTACTTTTACTTCACTACATTCCTATATAAAATATTGTACTTTTTACTCCATACATTTTCCCTGACAACCAAAAGTACTTGTTACATTTTGAATGCTTAGCAGGACAGGAAAATTGTGAAATTCACACACTTATCAAGAGAACACCTGGTCATCTCTACTGCCTCTGATCTGGCAGACTCACCAAACACAAATGCTTTAAAAAAAAAGAATGTCTGAGTGTTGGAGTGTGCCCCTGGCTGTCTGTACATTTTTAAAAACAGGAAAATGATGCCATCTGCTTTGCTTAATATAAGGAATGTTTTATTACTTCTACTTTTACTTCTACTTTTGATACTTAAGTATATTTTAGCAACTACATTTACTTTTGATACTTAAGTATATTTAAAACCAAATACTTTTAGACTTTTACTCAAGTAGTATTTTACTGGGTGATTTTCACAGTTACTTGAGTAACTTTCTATTAAGGTATCTATACTTTTACTGAAGTATGACAATTGGGTACAAATTCCACCACTGAAAACTAGTGCGCTATATAGGGAATTTGGGATGTAGCCTTTGTACTCAGGCATAACAGAAGCGACAGAGTCACTGACAGGGAAATGGAATAAAGTGTTGATTCCGCAATCCTTTGCTTATCACATATCATATGAAACGGCGTTGCTATTGTGCTTGCTCAGTTAACCTAACGCAAATATACAAACATCAAATTCATTCATTAAGGAAGGAAAATTCCCCCCCCCCCCTCTCCCTCTCTCTCTGCAGCGCTCGCTTTTTTTTTGCAGTTTTTTGTTTTTGTGTCGGCCTACGGTGTTTGAGGGATAACAAAGATTGAAGGGGTGCCATCAAACCTTGAGCCAAAGTCTCTCTCTCTGACACACAAACACACACACACAAACACACACTCCAAATGAATTTACGGTTCGGATGGAGGCCACTTCTGAAATAGCCAGTGTGTTTGGACGGGCAACAGACAGCACACATTGACCATGGCCAGCGGCTGTTGTCTGACTTCCCTGTCCGCAGGGAGAGGAACAAAGCAAATCATTTCTACTAATTATTTACTATGATTTTGTGGGGTTTTTCCCTCCAATATTCTGACAACAGAAAATAAATAAAATGTACAACCTGAAACTCCTCCAAGGATATTATTTTGCACGGGCAAACTAGTATGCTAGTTTGGTCCTGTGGCTCAGTTGGTAAGAACATGGCACTAGCAATGCCATAGTAGTGGGTTTGGCTGTGTTTACACAGATAGCCCAATTCTGAACATTTGCTTAATTATTGGCAAAAGATCCGATCTGATTGGTCAAAAGTGGCATCCTTTGATGCCCACTAAGGTCACATACTAAAGTGTATGCACTGACTGTACTGTAAATTGCTTTGGATAAAAGCATTCGTTAAATTGCATCTTTTAATAGGATTACCTGACGAGTGTAGCTAGCTACACTACCGTTCAAAAGTTTGGGGTCAGTTAGAAATGTCCTTGTTGTTGAAAGAAAAGCAATTTTTTTTGTCCATTAAAATAACAAAATTGATCAGAAGAAAGTTATTTGTTTCTGGCCATTTTGAGCCTGTAATCGAATCCACATATGCTGATGCTCCAGATACTCAACTAGTCAAAAGAAGGCCAGCTTTATTGCTTCTTTAATCAGGACAACAGTTTTCATCTGTGCTAACATCATTGCAAAAGGGTTTTCCAATGATCAATTAGCTTTTTAAAATGATGAACTTGGATTAGCTAACACAACGTGCCATTGGAACACAGGAGTGATGGTTGCTGATAATGGGCCTCTGTACGCCTATGTAGATATTACATAAAACAATCTGCCGTTTCCAGCTACAATAGTAATTTACAACATTAACAATGTCTACACTGTATCTCTGATGAAATTGATGTTATTTCAATGGACAAAAAAATTGCTTTTCTTTCAAAAACAAGAACATTTCTAAGTGACCCTAAACTTTTGAATGGTAGTGTACATCACCCAGAGGACAGACACGTGCCATCACACATTTACTAGAAATGATGATCCCATGGAGCCGTCTCTCTCTTTCATCCCTCCACCCGACCAGAATAACAAACAGGAACTATTTTCCCTTCTGAGGGAGAGATCACTGAAGCTTTGGCTGTGAAAAGGGTCAGCTTTTCTTCAATCTTTCCCCTGCTCTGTGTGTGTGTGTGTGTGTGTGTGTGTGTGTGTGTGTGTGTGTGTGTGTGTGTGTGTGTGTGTGTGTGTGCGTGCGTGCGTGCGTGCGTGCGTGCGTGCGTGCGTGCGTGCGTGCGTGCGTGCGTGTGTGTGTGTGCGTGCGCCCACGTGTCGTGTGTGGGTGTTGTGCGTGCGTGCCCATGTGCATGTGTGTGTATGCCCATATATGCATGCGTGTGTATGTGCGTGCTAGACGTGTGTCTGATTGCCTGGACTCTCCTCATAAGGAATTCCTCTACTGTAGTCAGAGGCAATCGTGAAACTCCCCTGCTGCTCTAGCCATTGCTGTATTCCTGAAGTTAATATAACTGACAGTTCCAAGTAGCCTACCGCTCTAAACTGGTCACCTGCTAGGAGCATTCATCATCTTCAGAGGTACCCCACTACTCCTAAAATTGCCTTCATGGACTCAACCCCCTTCTACCCCATTGCAAGTCCCCCTGCTTGATCCTTAAAGTCACCTCATGGCTCCTAGTGACAGAATTAGGACAGCCACCTCATAGGGGGACATCAAAGAAGAAGAGGAGAAGTAGATGGATTAATAAGTAAAGAAATGTATGACACACAAAAGGAATAAGTTAAGCCAGATCACACAGGATAAGATGTCTCATACTAGGCTCCTGATGGGAGGGGGAGTAGATTGAACATGAGTGTTCTTTTTCTCTCATTAGTCTGTCTGTCTGTCTGTCTGTCTGTCTGTCTGTCTGTCTGTCTGTCTGTCTGTCTGTCTGTCTGTCTGTCTGTCTGTCTCTCTCCCCTCTGTCTGTCTGTCTGTCTGTCTGTCTGTCTGTCGGTCGGTCGGTCGGTCGGTCGGTCGGTCGGTCGGTCGGTCGGTCGGTCGGTCGGTCGGTCGGTCGGTCGGTCGGTCGGTCGGTCGGTCGGTCGGTCGGTCGGTCGGTCTGTCTGTCTGTCTGTCTGTCTGTCTGTCTGTCTGTCTGTCTGTCTGTCTGTCTGTCTGTCTGTCTGTCTGTCTGTCTGTCTGTCTGTCTGTCTGTCTGTCTGTCGGTCTGTCGGTCTGTCGGTCTGTCGGTCTGTCGGTCTGTCTGTCTGTCTGTCTGTCTGTCTGTCTGTCGGTCGGTCGGTCGGTCGGTCGGTCGGTCGGTCGGTCGGTCGGTCGGTCGGTCGGTCGGTCGGTCGGTCGGTCGGTCTGTCGGTCTGTCTGTCTGTCTGTCTGTCTGTCTGTCTGTCTGTCTGTCTGTCTGTCTGTCTGTCTGTCTGTCTGTCTGTCTGTCTGTCTGTCTGTCTGTCTGTCTGTCTGTCTGTCTGTCTGTCTGTCTGTCTGTCTGTCTGTCTGTCTGTCTGTCTGTCTGTCTGTCTCGCTCTCCCTTTGTCCATCAAAGAGATCCAACATGTCTACGCTTCCCATCCCGGTGGGAGCGTCAGAATAGGGAAGCATTGTTCCCCGGAAGATGGACGGCCCCTCTAATGTCTGCCTCTGGAAGGTGAGGAACATCAGGGGGACGTGTTTGTGCCCGCATTTACCCAGCATGCCCCTGTTCATTATTCAGCCAATCCATCAGCCACCACCAGTTGCAGTGGTGCCACGAGAGGGGCGGGGGGTGGCGGGGGCTGTGCCGCTTGACCAATGTTCAACAGAAGTCTTGCTGTTTTTGGAGGAAGCAGGGGGGTGGGCTTCAGAGATGCTTTCAAGGAAGAAAAGAGGCTAAAGCAGTGTTTTTAAATACTATTTCCAAATGCCACAAATAACGTTTTGTTGGAGTCAGCCTTCTCACCATGCAGCTTCACAGTCAACTTCTGTCTTGCTGTCTTTTTCTCTCTCTTCTGTTTCCACTTCTTCTCAAGGAAGAAAATAGGTGAAAGAGAACAAAAGGAAAGCTTTGGCTTTCATGATACTGTAAGACCTTCCACTTCTGTCCTGTTTGCTCACTTCTCTATCCGGTGTTCTCTCTCTCTCTCTCTCTCTCTCTCTCTCTCTCTCTCTCTCTCTCTCTCTCTCTCTCTCTCTCTCTCTCTTTCTCTCTTTCTCTCTCTCTCTCTCTCTGTGTAGATCAGTGCTTTCCCCCTCTATCCTGTGAGAGTATTTGCCATAACTGTCACACTATATAAGATATGTGAGCGTATCTTGACATTTAAGGAGACACGTCCTGTCTTGAACCCTGCTACAGGAATCAGTAGGACATGAACACCGGTTACCCAAAACTGTCTTTCCCCTGCAGTCAATATAGTTGAAGTTCAACTCCATCAAATGAGCAGTAGCCATTGATATAGGATAACACTTTTATCCAATTTGTCTCACCCTGTTCTTTTTATAGTGCACAACTTTTTTTTTTTTTACCAGGGCCCATATGACTCACTGGGCCAATAGGTTTCTGGTCAAAGGTAGTGCACTATATAGGTATCAGCGTGCCATTTGGGATGCAGTCCCACTCTTAGCGGTTGATGGGACTTCGATGTTTATCAGCAGTTATCGGGTGCTAAAGTATAATCTTTATGACATGGAAAAACAGCTGTGAAATTTTGAAGAGCAGTGGTAAGGTCATCCTTCTACGCCAAGCTAGCTTGTCTGTGTGATGTTGCAATGTTGTCTCGCTCTCATGCTCTAACCAGTCAGGGCTTTCAGCAGCCGTCCAACCACGGCTCTTCCTGCCAAAATGCTCCTCCAACACCTGCCACTGTTTATTACTGAAGAGCACACTCACACACACAACAAACTCACACACACTCGCTAAAAGACAAATTAGAGTGTTACAGGACAGTAGCTGCGGAGGATGAGCGTGCGTGTACACACACACACACACGCATAATAAGTCACAGACACACACACACACACACCCATCCCAACCTCACCCCCACACCGTCTCCATTCCTCCATCCCATCTCTGACATAGAGGAGAGAGGACATGATAGTGTGTTATGTCTGATAAAGTCTGTGTGTGTGTAATAAAGCTGTCTCCTCCACCTCCATGCTAATCCATGCTGACAGGTCCTGACTTTAACTGTACGATTAATGTGACGCTCAGACCGCTACCCACCAGATGCATTTAATGTCATCCAACCTCAATATCACCATCACCCTCCATCACCCCTGCTCCCCACAAATGAGAGTAGTGCAAATGTCATAAATCCTGTGGCATGTTGTCCATTTCCATTAGTTTTAAAATGTATTCTCAGATGAGGGTTTGCTTGTTTATTTTGTATACACTGCTCATGAATCCAGCCAGATCGCTCAACATTGACTTCGAAATTTGACGTCTGTCCATGTGATGAGGGCGTCAGGAAATGCCTTCAAAACTGACCGCTAAGAGCGACAGTAATCCCATGACTCCAGATCCAAAGGTCACATGTTCAATCCCAGTGGTAGACACTTGTTTTTTTGTGTGTTTTTTTTCACTATTCCAAACCATAACCCTTAACCATTCGGAATCAATACCTAAATTTAACCTTTTTACACGTGAGTTCCAAATATCTCTAACAGTCTCCGCAGAGTGAGTTCTTTTATGCACGTGATGTCAGAATGCACTCAATGTTCCAAAATGTGATTGCTAAGCAACAGGACAGTTAACCCGCGCTGCCCTCAAACCAAGGCACACTGCCTGCTAATTATCTACAGGCTATGTTTCAATTTGTTAATTTCAAATTATTTTCAAAAAGTATTATTTTCAGTTTGAAATGAGGTGCGTTCTGCCTCCTCATTAATTCACATAAAAGTAGCCCATTTCACTGTGGCAGATAATTTACTTTTGAAGCATGTTATGCTAATGTGGGACGAGGATTATCTAGATGAACTAGACAAACTTCTCTCTTTGATGAGAGTCCAAGCACGACCCCAGTGTTTCCCCAGGTCAAGTAAGTTCAGTGTGTCAAATCGGAGGGCCTGTTGTCCGGACCTCTGGCAGTCTCTATGGGGGTGCCACAGGGTTCAATTCTCAGGCCGACTCTTTTCTCTGTATACATCAATGTTGTCGCTCTTGCTGCTGGTGATTGTCTGATCCACCTCTACGCAGACGACACCATTCTGTGTAGTTCTAGCCCTTCTTTGGACACTTTGTTAACAAACCTCCCAACGAGCTTCAATGCCATACAACACTCCTTCCGTGGCCTCCAACTGCTCTTACATGCAAGTAAAACTAAATGCATCCTCTTAAAGCGATCGCTGCCTGAACCCGTCCGCCCATCTAGCATCACTACTCTGGAAGGTTCTGACTTAGAATATGTGGACAACTGCAAATACCTAGGTGTCTGGTTAGACTGTAAACTCTCCTTCCAGACTCACATTAAGCGTCTCCAATCCAAAATTAAATCTAGAATCGGCTTCCTATTTTGCAACAAAGCATCCTTCACTCATGCTGCCAAACATACCCTCGTAAAACTGACCACCCTACCGATCCTTGACTTCGGCCATGTCATTTACAAAATAGCCTCCAACACTCTACTCAGCAAATTGAATGCAGTCTATCACAGTGCCATTCGTTTTGTCACCAAAGCCCCATATACTACCCACCACTGCGACCTGTATGCTCTCATTGGCTGGCCCTCGCTTCATATTCATCGCCAAACCCACTGGCTCCAGGTCATCTATAAGTCTTTGCGAGGTAAAGCCCCGCCTTATCTCAGCTCACTGGTCACCATAGCAGTACCCACCCGTAGCATGCGCTCCAGCAGGTATATTTCACTGGTCATCCCCAAAGCCAACTCCTCGTTTGGCCGCCTTTCCTTCCAGTTCTCTGCTGCCAATGATTGGAACAAATTGCAAAAATCACTGAATCTGGAGTCTTATCTCCCTCACTAACTTTAAACATCAGCTGTCAGAGCAGCTTACCGATCATTGTACATAGACCATCTGTGAATAGCCCACCCAACTACCTCATTCCCATATTGTTATTTATTTTTTGCTCATTTGCACCCCAGTATCTCTACTTGCACATTCATCTTCTGCACATCTATCACTCCAGTGTTTAATTGCTAAATTGTAATTATTTCGCCACTATGGCCTATTTATTGCCTTACCTCCCTAATCTTACCTCATTTGCACACACTGTATATAGACTTTTCTATTGTATTGTGGACTGTACGTTTGTTTATCCCATCTGTAACTCTGTGTTGTTTGTGTCACACTGCTTTGCTTTATCTTGACCATGTCACAGTTGTAAATGAGAACCTGTTCTCAACTGGCCTATCTGGTTAAATAAAGGTGAACAAATTAATAATAATAAAGCAGACATTTGCACATCTCCAGTCAGAACCTGCCTGAACTTTTTCCACATGGCACATTTTCCATCTGGCACTTGCATTGCCTTCATTGTTGTTTTCCTTAATTAATAATTACTTTGGACGTGTGCATTCCTACCAAAGTGCCTTATTACATTATCATAATAGTTTCTGTATATCGTGTTGTGTAATTTCTACTCTAGCACACTCTAGTATGTATGGACTATAATGTATTCTGTGTGTATTCCTTTATATAACCCCGGACACACGAGATACTAATTTCATAACCTTTATGGTGTTATACTCAATTGTGCTTATGAAGCTAGCTGCATTCTTCTATTAGCTCCTTAAATCAATTCTTATGATGTCAGAGAAGTATTATCTTGTGTTGTATTATTTGAAGCTGCCCTGCCCCCTTGTGTAGCCCTTGTGGAGCTCTTCAGTTAACTTCTTATGGCTGCAGGGACAGTATTGAGTAGCTTGGATGAAAGGTGCCCAGAGGTGCCCATAGTAAACAGCCTGCTCCTCAGTCCCAGTTGCTAATATATGCATATTATTATTAGTATTGGATAGAAAACACTCTGAAGTTTCTAAAACTGTTTGAATGATGTCTGTGAGTATAACAGAACACATATGGCAGGCAAAAACCTGAGAAGAAATCCAAACAGGAAGTGGGAAATCTGAGGTTGGTCGATTTTCAACCCAGCCCCTATTGAATACACAGTGGGATATGGATCTGTTTGCACTTCCTACGGCTTCCACTAGATGTCAACAGTCTGTAGAACCTTGTCTGATGCCTCTACTGTGAAGTGGGGCCGAAGGATACAGGAATTAGTCAGGTCTGCCATGAGGTGATCATGCTCTGACCATGCGCGTTCACATGAGAGGGAGCTCTGTTCCATCGCACATCTGAAGTCAATGGTATTCTCCGGTTGGAACGTTATTCAAGATTTATGTTAAAAACATTCTAAAGATTGATTCAATACATCGTTTGACATGTTTCTACTGACTGTTACGGAACTTTTTGACATTTCGTCTGCTTTTAGTGAACGCGCTTCCTGACTTTGGATTTGTTTACCAAACACGCTAACAAAAATAGTTATTTGGACATAACATTACCGAACAAAACAAACATTTCTTGTGGAAGTGGGAGTCCTGGGAGTGCATTCCGACGAAGATCAGCAAAGGTAAGTGAAGATTTATAATACTATTTATGAGTTTTGTTGACTGCACAATTTGGCGGGTAACTGTATGGCTTCCTTTTGTGGTTGAACGCTGTTCTCAGATTATTGAATATTGTGCTTTTGCCGTAAAGCATTTTGAAATCAGACACAGCGGTTGCATTAAGAACAAGTGTATCTTAAAATCTATGTAAAACATGTATCTTTCATCAAAGTTTATGATGAGTATTTATGTTACTTGACGTGGCTCTCTGCAATTTCTCTGGATATTTTGGAGGCATTTCTGAACATGGCGCCAATGTAAACTGAGGTTTTTGGATATAAATATGAACTTTTCGAACAAAACATATATGTATTGTGTAACATGAAGTCCTATGAGGGTCATCTGATGAAGATCATCAAAGGTTAGTGATTCATTTTATCTCTATTTCTGCTTTTTGTGACTCCTGTCTTTGGCTGGAAAAATGGCTGGGCTTTTCTGTGATTTTGCGATGACCTAACATAATTGTTTGTGGTGCTTTCGCTGTAAAGCCTATTTGAAATCGGACACTTTGGTGGGATTAACAACAAGATTACCTTAAAAATGGTATAAGATACATTTATGTTTGAGGAATTTTAATTATGAGATTTCTGTTGTTTGAATTTGGCGCCCTGCACTTTCACTGGCTGTTGTCATATCATCCCGTTAACGGGATTGCAGCCATAAGAAGTTTTTTATGTTTCTTACTGTTTCTTATATAATTCATAATTGTGATTTTATCAATGCAACTTATTTTTTATAGCAGTGTTATTATGTTACTTCATTGTAATATTGTTTTATTGCTATATACTAATATTGGATTCTAATTACTAATTATTCCTATTTATTCTGTACTTTCAGAAACCACACACACAAACAGTACTGAACATTATTTGCCAATCTCATAAATGGAATTGGACATCTTTCTTGCCTAATATTGAGGCCAGCTTTTGTATGCTACCGGTATACTGTTTCAAGTACACTCCTTTACAGTTATACTACCGGTATACTGTTTCAAGTACACTCCTTTACAGTTATACTACCGGTATACTGTTTCAAGTACACTCCTTTACAGTTATACTACCGGTATACTGTTTCAAGTACACTCCTTTACAGTTATACTGGAGGACAGTACTATATCCCTTGTGTGGTGTTTGGGTCTGTGGGACCCATTTCCAATGTTTACTACAAGAAAAATTATACAATTAATTATAATTTCAACCTGAGACTCATTGGCCTTGGCTCCTTTCTGTGAAGAACATGTAAAACAACACATTTTCATTGAGTGCACACTGTGCACCCCCCTACACATTTATATTTCTTATGTGGTGTTCGGGTCCACTGGTGTGGAAAATTGTGTGTGTGTAGGGGAAACCAAGTAAAAATGTAACTAAAAGGTTTGCTATGTGCCTTCACTCTGTTTTCTTCCTCCCTGGGCCTGCTGTTTCAACATCACACCAGTCTGTCTCCCTGCCTATCTGCCTGTCTCCTGCTTTTCTTTTCTCGCACTCTTTACCATTTGTAGTGTGTGAAACCTGCCTTGCAGGAACCTGCACAATGTTATTATAACACATAAACCGTGTTTCCTTAGACAAACACAGTCTGATAAACTAATAACACACAAACAATAATACGTTTCCATGTCTTTATTGAACACACTGTGTAAACATTTACAGCGCAGGGTAGAAAACGTATGCGAACCCTTGGATTTAATGACTGGTTGACCCTCCTTTGGCAGCAGTAACCTCAACCAAATGTTTTCTGTAGTTGCGGATCAGACCTGCACAACGGTCAGGAGGAATTTTGAACCATTCCTCTTTTCAGTTCAGCAATATTCTTGGGATGTCTGGTATGAACTGCTCTCTTGAGGTCATGCCACAGCATCTCAATCAGGTTGACGTCAGGATTCTGACTGGGCCACTCAATAAGGCATATTTTCTTCTGTTGAAGCCATTCTGTTGTTGATTTACTTCTGTGTTTTGGGTCGTTGTCCTGTTGCATCACCCAACTTCTGTTGAGCTTCAATTGGCAGACAAATAGCCTAACATTCTCCTGCAAAATGTCTTGATCAACTTGGGAATTCATTTTTCCGTTGATGGTAGCAAGCTGTCCAGGACCTGAGGCAGCAAAGCAGCCCCAAACCATGATGCTCCCTCCACCATAGTTTACAGTTGGGATGAGGTTTTGATGTTGGTGTGCTGTGCCTTTTTTCTCCACACATAGTGTTGAGTGTTACTTCCAAACAACTCAACTGCAGTTTCATCTGTCCACAGAATATTTTACCAGTAGTGCTGTGGAACATCCAGGTGCACTTTTGCAAACTTCATACATGCAGCAATGTTTTTTTTGGACAGCAGTGGCTTTTTTCGTGTTGTCCTCCCATGAACACCATTCTTGTTTTAGGTATCGTAGACTCGTCAACAGAGATGTTAGCATGTTCCAGAGATTTCTGTAAGTCTTTAGCTGACACTCTAGGATTCTTCTTAACCTCATTGATCATTCTGCGCTGTGCTCTTGCAGTGACCACTCCTAGGGAGAGTAGCAACAGTGCTGACCTTTCTCCATTTATAGACAATTTTTCTTACCGTGGACTGATGAACATCAAGGCTTTTAGAGATACTTTTGTAACCCTTTCCAGCTTTATGCTGGAAAGGCATGGTTCGAGGCATGGTTCACACCAGGCAATGCTTCTTGTGAATAGCAAAATCAAATGTCGTGAGTGTTTTTTATAGGGCAAAGCAGCTCTACCCAACATCTCCAATCTCATCTCATTGATTGGACTCCAGGTTAGCTGACCCCTGACTCCAATTAGCTTTTGGAGAAGTCATTAGCCTAGAGGTTCACATACTTTTTCCAACTTACACTGTGAATGTTTAAGTGATGTAATCAATATAGACAAGAAAATACAATAATGTGTGTGTTATTAGTTTAAACATACTATGTTTGTCTATTGTTGTGACTTAGATGAAGATCAGATCCAATTTAATGACCAATTTATGCAGAAATCCAGGTAATTACAAAGGGTTCACATAATTTTTCTTGCCACTGTAAATAATTGTGTCATCAGCATACAGATGGAGATTTGCAGAGTCAACAGTCTTCCCTATATATTTACATACAGTGTAAAATGGATCGGACCTAAAATTGAGCCCTGGGGAACACTTTTTGTAAGCCTTTGAAACTCAGATTTCATACCCTCCTGAGCTACACACTGTGTTCGGTCAGAAAGGCAACATATCCCAAGGAACCTAGCTTCTGCAGCCATCGTGAAGAGGACTCAGCAGGAGGGTGGCCTCATCCGTCCTACCCACAGATCCAACTCCAATACCGGAAGTATGTTGTTGTAGCATGTGTGTGTGTCTGAGTCTCCTACCTTGGCCTGCTGTAACTATATATGTGAGTGAGTGAGATGTTAGTAACATTCCTGAAAAGGGTTTTCATCATTCTAGATTGCAGCCGGTAGCAACAAGAAGTGCTGCTATGTGTGTGGACCCAAGAAGGACAGGAAGACACAGTAAACATGCACCAAGTGCAAGAAATACATTTGCAATACTCACACAGTAAAACTTTGTCCCTCGTGGTGTGTAGACCAGCCTTAATTTGTATTCAATGGGGTTAATTTATAATTTCCATAAAATACTGTATATAAAAATCCTTCTAATTTCTTCAGTTCAAAGCAATAAACATCAATAGTGATAAAAACCTTGTTTCATTTATATTTGTTGAAGATAAACACAATTTATTCCACCCATGTCTTGATTATGAAATTTAAAAAACGATTAGGGCTTTAAAACTTCTTGAGGGCAGGGGGCAGCTTTTTCACTTTCGGGAAAAATAGCATGCCAAAATTCAACTGCTTGCTACTCATCCCCAGAATATAAGATATGCATATTATTAGTAGATTTGGATAGAAAACACGCTGAAGTTTCCAAAACTGTTTGAATCATGTCTGTGAGAATAACAGAACTTATGTAGCAGGCAAAACCCTGAGGACAAACCATTCAGAATTTGTATTTTTTGATGTCACTGTCTTTTCAATGAGGTGTTTTAGAGACACCAGATTTCTAATGGACTTGCTTGCAGTTCCTACCGCTTCCCCTGGATGTCACCAGTCCTTGGAAATCGGTTGAGGTTATTCCTTTGTGTACTGAAGAAGTAGGGCTATCGTAAATGAGGGTCACATGAAGTAAATTATTGGAGAGAGTCATGTTATGAAAAAAGTTGCGTCAGTTTGGTTTCGGTTTGTATTGAACACAGATCATCCCGTCTTCAAATTGATCGATTATTAACGTTTAAAAATACCTAACGTTGTATGACAAAAGTAGTTTGAAATGTTTTTGTAAATTTACATGTAACTTTTGATATATTTTGATGTGATTTGGCAAAAGTTGGAAGCTGTGTTTTTCAGGATTAAACGGTCCAAATAAATTGACATTTTGGATATATATCGACGGAATTAATCGAACAAAAGGACCATTTGTGATGTTTATGGGACATATTGGAGTGCCAACAAAAGAATTTCGTCAAAGGTAAGGCATGATTTATATTTTATTTCTGCATTTTGTGTCGTGCTTGCAGTGTTGAAATATGCTACTCTGTTTGTTTACTGATGTGCAATCATCAGATAATAGCATCTTATGCTTTCGCCGAAAAGCTTTTTTGAAATCTGACATGTTGGCTGGATTCACAACGAGTGTAGCTTTAATTTGGTATCTTACATGTGTGATTTAATGAAAGTTTGATTTTTATATCATGTTATTTGAATATGGCTCGCTGTATTTTCCCTGGCTATTGGCCGGTGGGACGTTTGCGTCCCACCTGCCCCAGAGAAGTTAATTTATAAATGTGATCTAGCAGAGGTAAATGGCAAATATTAACCATGTTTATTTTTGTTTTTTTTCACCTTTATTTAACCAGGTAGGCTAGTTGAGATCAAGTTCTCATTTACAACTGCAACCTGGCCAAGATAAAGCATAGCAGTGCGACACAAACAACAACACAGAGTTACACATGGAATAAACAAACATACAGTCAATAACACAATAGAAAAAAAGTATATATGCAGTGTGTGCAAATGAGGTAAGATAAGGGAGATAAGGCAATAAAAGGCCATAGTGGAGAAATAATTACAATTTAGCAATTAAACACTGGAGTGATAGATGTGCAGAAGATGAATGTGCAAGTAGAGATACTGGGGTGCAAAGGAACAAAAATAAATAACAGTATGGGGATGAGGTAGTTGGATGGGCTATTTACAGATGGGCTATGTACAGGTGCAGTGATCTGTGAGTGGTTGAATAACAAAAACAAAAACAAATTTAACTAGAGGAGAAAAAAACTGCAAGAAAAGACTGACAACTTCTATGCATAACCCATATTTCAATATTCATATGGTGGAAACAACTTAATTCCCACCCCCAAAGGCATAGTATCCGTCAAGTCACTTAGTCAGTCTGTCAGTCCGTCATTTCTTTGCTCCCCAAAGCATGGCGCAACACATAGGGGTGTGTCACAAGCTCAACACATGTACTTTGTCAACCTCCTCTGCTTCCTTCTCCTGGTGTTGGACAGGCAGACTTTGCAGTGTCTCCATGTGCGACTGCCTTGTGCAGCAGTTTGAGGGACTTCGGGGGGAATTGCCTTGCACATGAGGCGTAGGGTATTGTCTGCAGCAGGACTGCCCCCAGTGGACGGACACCAAGGGGTGTGGTGCTCCTCCAGCAGCTCTCTCATGAAGTTTCCTCTGTACTTTTGGTAGGTAATTACTTTACCTATGGGGGAGAGGGAGAGGGAGTGGGGAGGATGAGGGAGCTGGTGGTGGCCATTAACATTAAGGACAGCAGTGTTGATCAGATGGAAAAATACCTTCTTATGCATCTTTGTAGTTTTCCGAGCGCATTCCACGAAGCTATTTATCATGTCCACCTTATCCACTGCCTCAATTTGGAGGTTATAGTCAAGCACACAGTCAGGTTTGATCTTTCTCTCTCCAGTCAGGTGGTCCACCTTCCCTGTGGCCAACATTGTTGCTGTATGGACAGTGGACGTCTTGTTTGTCATGCCACTTTACTGCCAGCTGTTGACCGTTCCCCTTGAACTCCACCTCCCCCAGCTTCCTGCTTCTGAATGCCGGCATCCCCTTCCTGTTTGACCGGATTGTGCCACAGGCCCTGTACCGTTGGAGAGCAGATGCTGGAAGAGTGTGGGACTGCTGTACCAATTGTCCACATACAAAGTGTGGCCCTTCCTGAGATGAGGAGCCAGTATGGTCATCCCCACACACCTGGACACCCCAAGCCCATCATAATGATGGGTGTCAGTGGTGGACCCTGTGTGGATAATAATGTTCTGGACAAATCCTGTCTTCACATCACACATAACAAAAAACTTGACTCAAACCTATGCCTTTTGGAGGGAATTGACAGA
The DNA here is from genome assembly GCF_016432855.1 of Salvelinus namaycush. Taxonomy (NCBI): domain Eukaryota; kingdom Metazoa; phylum Chordata; class Actinopteri; order Salmoniformes; family Salmonidae; genus Salvelinus; species Salvelinus namaycush. The sequence continues at coordinate 10,732,542 of NC_052335.1, forward strand.
ACCCCAGCCTACCCTTCCATAATATCAATGACTCGTCAATGTAAAGGTCCTTGTATGGCACAATATCCTGACGTCACAATTGGTCTCGTCCACTATGTGTCCCACCAGCTCCTCTGTCAGAAACAGATCCCTCAGAGGGAGATGGCAAACTGGGACTCATCAAATTCCTGACAGGGCCAGGAGGGGTGAAATGGCTGGTGGCTTTCCAGCTACCGCAGACATCATGTACTTCACCCACTGTTGGTCTGCCTTCATCTCCACCAGCATCTTCATAGGAACCTGGGACATTGTTGGTGGGCAAGGGGTCCTCAGATTCAGGGTTTTCATTGGGCACACAGTTGGTGGGCAGCTCCTCACTGTCACTGTCAGAATCTGATTCCTGACTTTTATACTCAGACTAATTGTCAGAATTGCCAGAATTTTCACATTTGTGAGTTGTTTCCTTTTGAAAGACATTACTATTTTTTTTATTTAACCTTTATTTAACTAGTCAAGTCAGATAAGAACAAATTCTTACTTACAATGACGGCCTACCCCACACAACCCAGGACAACACTGGGCCAATTGTGTGCTGCCCTATGGGACTCCCAATCACAGCTGGATGTGATACAGCCTGGATTTGAACCAGGGACTGCAGTGACACCTGTTGCACTAAGATGCAGTGCCTTGGACCACTGCACCACTCGGGAGCCCCCCCAGTGTTTTACTCAAATATTTGGATCACTGGTGAGCTCACCCGCGATGTGAGGAATTGTATATAGTAATTGCTATTAGCTAATTCATATTATGGTTTCTGTCTGCCGAGAGTTAGATAAATATGAACAATTGTGTTAGCTCACTCAGTTAGCGCTAGGACTGATGTAGCCTACATTTTATGATTTGGAGGAGAATTGTGTTATACTGTTTCTTCTTCTGTGAATGTCTGAACATTGCATCCAAAAATCAACTGCTCTCATTGAGGACAAAAAGTTGCAAAGACTGTGTTTGTGCAAAATGTTTCTGTGAAAAAACAGTATGGCCAGTGTTCTAATAACACTGGTTTGAGCGTATGCTGCAGGGATCCCTGTTTAGTTTATTAGGATCCCTGTTAGCTACTGGATATGCAGCAGTTACTCTTCCTGGGGTCCACATAAAATGTACAAATACATGACAAAGTACAGAGCAGTTACAGACAAGAACAACATACTCTGGGTCTTCCTTTCCTGTGGCGGTCCTCATGAGAACCAGTTTCATCATCGCGCTTGATGGTTTTTGCGACTGCACTTAAAGAAACTTCCATAGTTCTTGAAATTTTCTGGATTGACTGACCGTCTTGTCCCAAAAGTAATGATGTACTGTCGTTTCTCTTTGCTTAATAAAATGGGCTTGGTCTTTTTACAAATAGGGCTATCTTCTGTATACTACCCCTACTTTGTCACAACACAACTGATTGGCTCAAATGCATTATGTAGGAAAGAAATTCCACAAAGTAATTTTTAATAATGCAGACCTGTTATTTGAAATGCATTCCAGGTGACTACCCCATGAAGTTGATTGAGAGAATGCCAAGAGTGTGCAAAGCTCTCATCAAGGCAAAGGGTGGCTACTTTGAAGAATCTCAAATATAAAATATATTTTGTTATGTTAAACTCTTTTTTGGTTACTACATGATTCCACATGTGTTTTTCGGGCTTCCGAGTGACCTAGCGGTCTAAGGCACTGGTTCAAATCCAGGCTGTATCACAACCGGCCATGATTGGGCGGTGCACAATTGTCCAGCATCGTCCGGGTTTGGCCGGTCATTGTAAATAAGAATTTGTTCTTAATTGACTTGCCTAGTTAAATAAAGGTTAAATAGGAAAATCTAATATATATTTTTTAAATTATAGTTTTGATGTCTTCACTATTAATCCCACAATGTAGAAAATAGTACAAACAAAGAAACACCCTGGAATGAGTAGGTGTGTCCTTACTTTTGACTGGTACTGTATGTCTGTTTGAAGTGTATGGAAATAGGTTATACAAATAGTTAGGCATTTTTCACACACAAATGTTTCTTAAAAAGACTAGAAGAGAAGTAGTACATTTCTCCTCAACCCTCAAACATGAAAGACTATCATGCAAGTTGTTGATGTTAGTTCTGTGTATGCAGCTTAGGGCAAGGTGTGCTGCTGTGTTTTGAGTCAGCTGTAGCTTTGCTAGGTCTTTCTTTGCTGCACCTGACCATATTGTGAACTTTTAACACTCCTATTGTGCAAGTTAGCTTAGCTAACGTTAGTTAGGACAAAAGTTTAGCTTACAGTAGTTGCTAGCTGCTAACGTTAGCTAACTTTGGAGTTGACGTTAACATTTGCTAGCTAGCTAACATTAAGTAGATGCGCTAATGTTAATGTTAGCGGATAGTAGTAAAATTAAGTTCACCTTTTTTTCCTCGTCCAGAAATGTTGTGGATTGGTAGTCTAACATTAACTAGTACAACCAGCACCTTAAGTTAGTTAACTAACATTAGCCTAATAATAGCCTACACAAGTATAGCGTTACTAACAATAGCTAATGTTAGTTTATCCTATACAATTAAATTAAACATAGCCTAAATTAGCTTAAAACTAGCTTGCTAACTCTTATAGCTACTACAGTGCTTTCAAAAAGTGTTCAGACCCCTTGACCTTTTCCACATTTTGTTATATTACTGCCTTATTCTAAAATGGGATAAAATTGCTTTTTTCCCTCAATCTACACACAACAAGCCATAATGACATTAATGACATACATTTATTTATTTAAAAAAAATGAAATATCACATTTACTTAAGTAGTCACACGCTTTACTAAGTACTTTGTTGAAGCACCTTTGGCAGCAATTACAACCTTGAGTCTTATTGGGTATGACGCTACAAGCTTGGCACACCTGCATTTGGTGAGTTTCTCCCATTCTTTCTGCAGATCCTCTCAAGCTCTGTCAGGTAGGATGTGGAGCGTCGCTGCACAGCTATTTTCAGGTCTCTTCAGATATGTTAGATCGGGTTCAATTCTGGGCTCTGGCTGAGCCACTCAAGGACATTCAGAGACTTGTCCTGAAGCCACTCCTGCTTTGTCATGGTGTGTGCTTATGGTCGTTGCTCTGTTGGAAGATGAACCTTCACCCCAGTCTGAGGTCCTGAATGCTCTGGAGCAGGTTTTCATCAAGGATCTCTCTGTACTTTGCTCCGTTCATCTTTCCCTCGATCCTGACTAGTCTCCCAGTCCCTTCCTGTTGAAAAACATCCACTCAGCATGATGTTACAACCACCATGCTTCACCGTAGTAATGGTGCCAGGTTTCCTCAAGACGTGACATTTAGCATTCAGGCCATGATACCAGAGAATCGTGTTTCTCATGGTCTGAGAGTCCTTTAGGTTCCTTTTGGCAAACTCCAAGCGGGCTGTCATGTGCCTTTTACTGAGGAGTGAATTCCGTCTGGCCACTCTACAATATTGGCCTGATTGGTGGAGTGCTGCAGAGATGGTTGTCCTTCTGGAAGGTCTCTCTACAGAGGACCTCTGGAGCTCTGTCATAGTGACCATCCGGTTCTTGGTCACCTCCCTGACCAAGTCCCTTCTCCTCCCATTGTTCAGTTTTGCCGGGCAGCCAGCTCTAGGAAGAGTCTTGGTGGTTCCAAACTTCTTCCATTTAAGAATGATGGAGGCCACTGTATTCTTGGGGACCTTCAATACTGCAGAAATGTTTTGGTACCCTTCCCCAGATCTGTGCCGTGATACAATCCTGTCTACGGGCAATTCCTTCGACCTCATGGCTTGGTTTTTGCTCTGACATGCACTGTGAACAGTGGAACCTATCAACTCAAATTTTATTGGTCACATACACGTGTTTAGCAGATGTTATTGTGGGTTTAGCGAAGTGCTTGTGTTTCTAGCACCAACAGTGCAGTAATATCTAACAAGTAATATCTAACAATTTCACTACAATACACACAATGCATACAAATCTAAGTAAATGAATGGAATTAAGAATAAATAAATACATGGACAAGCAATGTCAGAGTGGCATAGACTAAGATACAGTGGAATAGAATATAAGACAGTATATACATATGAGATGAGTAATGCAAAATATGTAAACAAGTGACTAGTGTTCCATTTACTAAAGTGGCCAGTGATTTCAAGTTGATGTATACAGGCAGCAGCCTCTAATGTGCTAGTGATGGCTATTTAACAGTCTGATGGCCTTGAGATAGAAGCTGTTTTTCAGTTTCTCTGCCCCAGTTTTGATGCAGCTGTACTGACCTTGCCTTCTGGATGATAACGGGGCAAACAGGCAGTAGGTGGTTGTTGTCCTTGATTACATTTTTGGCCAACCTGTGACATCAGGTGCTGTAGGTGTCCTGGAGGGCAGGTAGTTTGCACCCGGTGATGTGAGGGTTTTAGGTGCCAAGCCAAATTTATTCAGCCTCCTGAGGTTGAAGAGGCGCTGTTACGCCTTATTCACCACACTGTCTGTGTGGGTGGACCATTTCAGTTTGTCTGTGATGTGTACGCCGATGACCTTGAAGCTTTACACCTTCTCCACTGCGGTCCCGTCGATGTGGATAGGGGGGTGCTCCCTCTGCTGTTTCCTGAAGTCCACAATCATCTCCTTTGTTTGTTGACGTTGAGAGAGAGGTTATTTTCCTGGCACCACACTCCGAGGGCCCTCACCTTCTCCCTGTAGGCTGTCTTTTCATTGTTGGTAATCAAGCCAACTACTGTTGCCGTCTGCAAACTTGATTGAGTTGGAGGCGTGCGTGGCCATGCAGTCATGGGTGAACAGGGAGTTAATTCTAAAAACCTGTTTTCGCTTTGCCATTATGGGGTATTGTGTGTAGATTGATGATTAAAAAACGTATTTAATCAATTTTAGAGTAAGGCTATAACGTAACAAAATTTGTAAAAAGTCAAGGTGTATGAGTACTATATTTATACACTACCGTTCAAACGTTTGGGGTCACTTATAAATGTCCTTGTTTTTGACAGAAAAGCAAATTCTTTCTCCATTAAAATAACAACTGTAACGGCTGATTTCGTCTGAAGAGGAGGTGTAGGGATCGGACCAAGACGCAGAGTGGAAAGTGTCCATGATTTATTAACAATAAACTGAACACTACACGAAACAAAATAACAAAAGCGAATCAAACCGAAACCCAGTCCCGTGTGGCACGAACACTGACACGAAATACAAACACCCACAAAAACACACGTGAAACCCCGGCTGCCTAAGTATGATTCTCAATCAGGGACAACGATTGACAGCTGCCTCTGATTGAGAATCATACCAGGCCGAACACACAAAACCCCAACATAGAAAACAACACATAGACAACCCACCCAACTCACGCCCTGACCATACTAAATAAATACAAAACAAGAGAAAACAGGTCAGGAACGTGACATAACCCCCCCCTCAAGGTGCGAACTCCGGGCGCACCCCCTAAAACTCTAGGGGAGGGTCTGGGTGGGCGTCTGTCCGCGGTGGCGGCTCTGGCGCGGGACGTGGACCCCACCTTAACAATGTCTTTGTCCGTCTCCTTACTCGCCCCCGTGGCCTCCTCCTAACAACCACCCTCCATGTCAATCCCACTATACCAAAGGGCAGCACCGGACTGAGGGGCAGCACCGGACTGAGGGGCAGCACCGGACTGAGGGGCAGCACCGGACTGAGGGGCAGCACCGGACTGAGGGGCAGATCCTGGCTGGCGGGCGGCTCTGGTGGATCCTGGCTGGCTGGCGGCTCCGGCGGATTCTGGCTGGCTGGCTCTGGCGGATCCTGGCTGGCTGGCGGCTCCGGCGGATCCTGGCTGGCTGGCGGCTCCGGCGGATCCTGGCTGGCTGGCTCTGGCGGATCCTGGCTGGCTGGCTCTGGCGGATCCTGGCTGGCTGGCTCCGGTGGATCCTGGCTGGACGGCTCTGGCGGATCCTGGCTGGACGGCTCTGGCGGATCCTGGCTGGACGGCTCTGGCGGATCCTGGCTGGACGGCTCTGGCGGATCCTGGCTGGCTGGCTCTGGCGGATCCTGGCTGGCGGACGGCACTGGCGGATCCTGGCTGGCGGACGGCACTGGCGGATCCTGGCTGGCGGACGGCACTGGCGGATCCTGGCTGGCGGACGGCACTGGCGGATCCTGGCTGGCGGACGGCACTGGCTGCTCCTGTCTGGCGGACGGCACTGGCTGCTCCTGTCTGGCGGACGGCTCTGGCTCCTCCTGTCTGGCGGACGGCTCTGGCTGCTCCTGTCTGGCGGACGGCTCTGGCTGCTCCTGTCTGGCGGACGGCTCTGGCTGCTCCTGTCTGGCGGACGGCTCTGGCTGCTCCTGTCTGGCGGACGGCTCTGGCTGCTCCTGTCTGGCGGACGGCTCTGGCTGCTCCTGTCTGGCGGACGGCTCTTGCTGCTCCTGTCTGGCGGACGGCTCTGGCTGCTCAACACAGACGGACGGCTCTGACGGCTCGGGACAGACGGGCAGCTCTGATGGCTCGGGACAGACGGGCAGCTCTGACGGCTCGGGACCGACGGGCAGCTCTGACGGCTCGGGACAGACGGGCAGCTCTGACGGCTCGGGACAGACGGACAGCTCTGACGGCTCGGGACAGACGGACAGCTCTGACGGCTCGGGACAGACGGACAGCTCTGACGGCTCGGGACAGACGAACAGCTCTGACAGCGCTGGGCAGGCAGGCAGCTCAGACAGCCAGTTCAGACTCTGGCTGCGCTGGAGAGGAGGAAGGCTCTGACAGCGCTGGACAGGTGGGAGCAACTGGAGAGAGAAAACGGAGAGACAGCCTGGTGCGGGGGGCTGCCACCGGAGGACTGGTACGTGGAGGTGGCACCGGAATTACCGGACCGTGAAGGAGGACACGCGCTCTTGAGCACCGAGCCTGCCCAACCTTACCAGGTTGAATGGTCCCCGTAGCCCTGCCAGTGCGGCGAGGTGGAATAGCCCGCACTGGGCTATGCTGGCGAACCGGGGACACCATTTGTAAGGCTGGTGCCATGTACGCCGGCCCGAGGAGACGCACTGGAGACCAGATGCGTTGGGCCGGCTTCATGACACCCGGCTCGATGCCCAACCTAGCCCTACCAGTGCGGCGAGGTGGAATAGCCCGCACTGGGCTAAGCACGCGTACTGGGGACACCGCGCGCTCCACCGCACAACACGGCGTCTGACCAGCACGACGCCCTCTCACTCCACGGTAAGCACGGGGAGTTGGCTCAGGTCTCCTACCTGGCTTTGCCACACTCCGCGTGTGCCCCCCCCCCCCCCCAAGACATTTTTGGGTCTGACTCTCGGGCTCCCAACCACGTCGCCGCGCTGCCTCCTCATACCAGCGCCTCTCTGCCTTCGCTGCCTCCAACTCGGCTTTAGGACGGCAATATTCCCCTGGCTGAGCCCAGGGTCCCTTGCGTTCCAGAATCTCCTCCCAAGTCCATGAGTCCTGGATTTTTCTCTGCTGCTGCTGCTGCTGTCGCTGCCCTTTTCCACTCTGCTTGGTCCTTTGTTGGTGGGTGTTTCTGTAACGGCTGATTTCCTCCTCTTCGTCTGAAGAGGGATTGGACCAAGACGCAGAGTGGAAAGTGTCCATGTTTTATTATCAATAAACTGAACACTACACGAAACAAAATAACAAAAGAGAATCTAACCGACAAACAGTCCCGTGTGGCACAACTACTGACACGGAAGACAAACACCCACAAAACACACGTGAAACCCAGGCTGCCTAAGTATGATTCTCAATCAGGGACAACGATTGACAGCTGCCTCTGATTGAGAATCATACCAGGCCGAACACAAAATCCCAACCTAGAAAATCACACATAGACAACCCACCCAACTCACGCCCTGACCATACTACATAAATACAAAACAAGGGAAAACAGGTCAGGAATGTGACACTACTAGAATCTGAAGTCAAATGTCTAGTGTTTGCTGATGATCTGGTGCGTCTGTCACCAACCAGCAGCACCTAGATCTTCTGCACAAATTCTGCCAGACCTGGGCCCTGACAGTAAATCTCAGTAAGAACAAAATAGTGGTGTTCCAGTACCACAAATACAAATTCCATCTAGACACCATTGCACTAGAGCACACAAAAAATGATACATACCTTGGCCTAAACATCAGCGCCACAGGTAACTTCCACAAAGCTGTGAACGATCTGAGAGACAAAGCAAGAAGGGCCTTCTATACCATCAAAAGGAACATAAAATTTGACATATCAGTGAAAAATACTTGAATCAGTTGTAGAACCCATTGCCCTTTATGGTTGTGAGGTCTTGGGTTAACTAAGAATTCACAAAATGGGACAAACACCAAATTGAGACTCTGCATGCAGAATTCTGCAAAAATATCCTCTGTGTACAACGTAAAAAACAAAATAATGCATGCAGAGCAGAATTATGCCGATACCCGCTAATTATCAAAATCCAGAAAAGAGACGTTATATTCTTCAACCACCTAAAAGGAAGCGATTCCCAAACCTTCCATAACAAAGCTATCACCTACAGAGAGATGAACCTGGAGTAGAGTCCCCTAAGCAAGCTGGTCCTGGGGCTCTGTTCACAAACACAAACAGACCCCACAGAGCCCCAGGACAGCAACACAATTAGACCCAACCAAATCATGAGAAAGAAAAAGATAATTCCTTGACACATTGGAAAGAATTCACAAAGAAACAGAGCAAACTAGAATGTTATTTGACCCTAAACAGAGAGTACACAGTGGCAGAATACTTGACCACTGTGACTGACCCAAACTTAAGGAAAGCTTTGACTATGTACAGACTCAGTGAGCATAGCCTTGCTATTGAGAAAAGCTGCCGTAGGCAGACCTAGCTCTCAAGAGAAGACAGGCTATGTGCACACTGCCCACAAAATGAGGTGGAAACTGAGCTGCACCTCCTAACCTCATGCCAAATGTATGACCATATTAGAGACACATATTTCCCTTGGATTACACAGATCCACAAAGAGTTTGAAAACAAACCCAATTTTGATAAACTCCCATGTGTACTGGGTGAAATACCAAAGTGTGCCATCACAGAAGCAAGATTTGTGACCTGTTGCCAGAAGAAAAGGGCAACCAGTGAAGAACAAACACCATTGTAAACACAACCCATATTTATGTTTATTTATTTTCCCTTTCGTACTTTAACCATTTGCACATCGTTATAACACTGTATATAGACATAATATGACATTTGAAATGTCTTTATTCTTTTGGAACTACTGTGAGTGTAATGTTTAATGTTCATTTTTACTGTTTATTTAACTTTTGTGTATTATCTACTTCACTTGCTTTGGTAATGTTAACATATGTTTCCAACGCAGAGGGAGAGCGGCAGAGAGAAAACAAGAGAGAGTGAGAAAGAGAGGGTAATGAATAGAAACCTTGACATTTAGGAAACAATCACAGTCACGCACAGTCGGATGTCATGGAAACATTGTCTAAGTATACTTAATTCTAGCCTTTCTCTGGCTTTAAGTGGTCTCGTCTAGCTCGTAGAATGTTCATAGTCATTGATTTGGCTACTCTCTGTAGAACTTGATATTCACGGTATTTTGAAACAAGGCTTTTAAATTGATCTATTTGCATTAGAAATGCAGTAAAGTGAAACATACAATGTGGGTGTGAATAAAGCATGGCTGTTCACCTTTTCTCCAGCTGTGCCTGTGGAGCCCGGTAGACGTGTGGGTGTGTGTTATTATCCCCAGGTTTCTGAAAATGTCAGCCACACACTCCACTGACTCCACTGGTGAGGGGAACAAGTAGAGTTGGCAGGGTGAGGGGACAGAATGATAATGAGGGGAGGTAAACAAACAATTGCTAGGGAAAGTCTACACACCCCTTGCACAGTCTTCACATTTTGCTGCCTTAAAATTAAATCTAAAAACTGATTAAATTTGATTTTTCCCCCTTACAGATCTACAACACCTACTCAACATTTTCCAAGTCAAAGAAAATAAGTTAATACCTGGTGGAAGTGCATTTGTCAGTCATTACAACTGTGACTATTTTTCAAAAAGATTCTACCAAGTTTGCACAACTCACAACTTTTAGGGCAACATACAGTTGAAGTCGGAGGTTTACATACACCTTAGCCAAATACATTTAAACTCAGTTTTCACAATTCCTGACATTTAATCCAAGTAAAAATGCCCTGTTTTAGGTCAGTTAGGATCACCACTTTATTTTAAGAATGTGAAATGTCAGAATAATAGTAGAGAGAATGATTTGTTTCAGCTTTTATTTCTTTCTTCACATTTCCAGTTGGTCAGAAGTTTACATACACTCAATTAGTATTTGGTAGCATTGCCTTTAAATTGTTTAACTTGGGTCAAACATTTTGGGTAGCCCTCCACAAGCTTCCCACAATAAGTTGGGTAAATTTTGGCCCATTCCCCCCGACAGAGCTGGTGTAACTGAGTCAGGTTTGTAAGCCTCCTTGCTCGCACACGCCTTTCAGTTCTGCCCAAAAATGTTCTATAGGGTTGAGGTCAGGGCTTTGTGATGGCCACTCCAAAACGTTGACTTTGTTGTCCTTAAGCCACTTTGCCACAACTTTGGAAGTATGCTTGGGGTCATTGTCCAGTTGGAAGACCCATTTGTGACCAAGCTTTAAGTTCCTGACTGATGTCTTGAGATCTTGCTTCAATATATCCACATAATTTTACATCCTCATGATGTCATCTATTTTGTGAAGTGCACCAGTCCCTCCTGCAGCAAAGCACCCCCACAACATGATGCTGCCACTCCCGTGCTTCATGGTTGGATGGTGTTCTTCGACTTGCAAGCCTCACCCTTTTTCCTCCAAACAGAACGATGGTCATTATGGCCAAGCAGTTCTATTTTTGTCAGACCAGAGGGCATTTCTCCAAAAAGTACGATCTTTGTCCCCATGTGCAGTTGCAAACCGTAGTCTGGCTTTTTTACGGCGGTTTTGGAGCAGTGGCTTCTTCCTTGCTGACCGGCTTTTCAGGTTATGTCGGTAGTACTCGTTTTACTGTGGATATAGATACGTTTGTACCTGTTTCCAAGGTCCAAGGTACCTTCACAAGGTCCTTTGCTGTTGTTCTGGGATTGATTTGCACTTTTCGCACCAAAGTACGTTCATCTCTAGGAGACAGATTGCGTCTCCTTCCTGAGCGGTATGACGGCTGCGCGGTCCCATGGTGTTTATACTTGCGTACTATTGTTTGTACAGATGGAAGTGGTACCTTAGGCATTTGGAAATTGCTCCCAAGGATGAACTAGACTTGTGGAGGTCTAAACATTTTTTTCTGAGGTCTTGGCTGATTTCTTTTGATTTTCCCATGATGTCAAGCAAAGAGGCACTGAGTTTGAAGGTAGGCCTTGAAATACATCCACAAGTACGCCTCCAATTGACTCAAATTATGTCAATTAGCCTATCAGAAGCTTCTAAAGCCATGACATAATTTTCTGGAATTTTCCAAGCTGTTTAAAGGCACAGTTAACTTAGTGTATGTGAAATTCTGACCCACTGGAATTGTGATACAGTGAAATAATCTGTCTGTAAACAATTTTTGTAAAAATTACTTGTGTCATGCACAAAGTAGATGTCCTAACCGACTTGCCAAAGCTATAGTTTGTTAACAACAAATTTGTGGATTGGTTGAAAAACGAGTTTTAATGACTCCAACCTAAGTGTATGTAAACTTCCAACTTCAACTGTACACTGAGTGTATGTTCCCCTCACCTTAAGGACACCTGCTCTTTCCATGACATAGACTGAACAGTTCAATCCAGGTGAAAGCTATGATCCCTTATTGATGACACTTGTTAAATTTACATCAATTAGTGTAGTTGAAGGCGGGAGACAAGTTAAATAAGTATTTTTAAGCCTTGAGACAATTGAGACATGGATTGTGTAGGTGTGTCATTCAGATGGTGAATGGGCAAGAAAAAAGATTTAACTGCCTTTGAACGGGGTTTGGTAGTAGGTGCCAGGCGCACTGGCTTTTGTCAAGAACTGCAATGCTGCTGTTTATTTAATGCTCAACAGTTTGCCCTGTGTATCAAGAATGGTCTACCACCCAAAGGACATCTAGCCAACTTGACACAACTATGGGAAACATTGGAGTCGACATGGGCCAGCATCCCTGTGGAAGGCTTTCGACACCTTTAGAGTCCATACCCCGACGAATTGAGGCTGTTCAATATTAGGAAAATGTCCTGAATGTTTCTGATTCATTGTTTATGTCAGAATTACTCAAGCTCAGAAACGTGGTTGGGAATCATTGATGGACAGCAATATTCAATCTTTGTCTCAAATTTTCACTCTTTGTCTCAAATTTTCACAAATTCCCCAGTCCTTGCCTGTGACAAAGATACCCATAACATGATGCTGCCACCACAATAATTGAAAATACAGAGGATCAACAACATATTATTATTGCATATTACAGTGAGCTATGTCAAGAATCCAGTATATAAATACAGGCGATGTGTATAAACAGTGTACAAAAATGCTCTATACAGTAGTAGATATATTAGAATGGGCAATCTGAAGAATAAAGTATATGATTAAGAATCTGGCATATAATCCAGTATATAAATAAGAATTCAGTATATATATACGCAGTGTGTATAAACAGTTTTACAAAAATGCAATGTAGAGTAGTAGATATATTAGAATGGGCAATGTGAAAAATACAGTATATGAATACACAGTGTGAAAAACGGTCCAGTGTTTAATGTCTCTACGGTATATACATGGGACAGCAGCGTTGGCTGTGTGTGAGTGTGTGTATGTGGGTGTGTTTGATCGTACATGTGAGTAAGGAATCTGCGTGTGCATGAGGTATGTGTGTGAACTTGTGTGAGTGTTATGTGTGAGCGAGTCTACCTTTGCCCCTTACTTACTACAGGAGAACTACTTACTACTCTCATCTACTACAGACGATGGAGTGATGGCTGTTCAACAGTCTGATGGCCTGGAGATAAAAGCTGTTTTTCAGTCTTTCAGTCCTGGCTTTGATGCAGCTGTACTGTCTCTGTCTGCTAGACCATAGCAGAGGGAACCGAACGTGACTCGTGTTGCTGAGGTCCTTGAACATCTTCTTGGCCTTCCTTTGACACTGAGTGCTGTAAGTGTCCTGGAGGGCAGGCAGTTTGCCCCTGGTGATGCGTTGGGCTGACCGCACCACCCTCTGGAGAGCCCTTCGGTTGAGGTCAGTGCAGTTGCCGTACCAGGTGGTGATGCAACCTGTTTGTGAGAGTCTTAGGGGCCATGGCAAATTACGTCAGCCGCCTGAGGTTGTAGAGGCGCCGTTGCACCTTCTTCACCACGGTAGTGTGCACGCCAAGGAACTTCAAGCTTTTGACCCTCTCCACTGTGGGCCTGTCGATGTGGATGGGGGTGTGCTCCCTCCTCTGTTTCCTGTAGTCCACGATCAGTTCCTTCATTTTTTTTTACGTTGAAGCAGAGGTTATTTTCCTGGCACCACTCTGCCAGGGCTCTAAACTCCTCAATGTAGGCTGTCTCGTAGTTGTTGGTAGTCAGGCCTACCACTGTCGTGTCGTCAGCAAACTTTATGATTGAGTTGGAGTCGATCGTAGCCATGCAGTTTTGGGTAAACAGGAAATACAGGAGGGGGCTGAGCAAACACCCCTGTGGGGCCCCGTGTGTTGAGGATCAGCGTGGCGGAGGTGTTGTTGCTTACCCTCACCACCTGGGGTCAACCCGTTAGGAAGTCTAGGACAAAGTTGCACAGGGCCCTGAGCTTAGCGACAAGCTTGGAGTGCGCTATGGTGGTGAAAGCAGAGCTGTAGTTGATTAACAGCATTCTCACAATTGTATGACAACACTGCAAATAAATTAACTTTTTTGACTAAATTAAAAACAACAGGCTTGGATAAAATCCAATACAACAAAACACAGAGTGAAACCCCTTTGTATTTTCAAGTATTGTGGTGGCAGCATCATGTTTTGGATTTGCTTGTCACCGGCAGGGACTGGGGAGTTTGTCAGGATCAAAATAAATAAAGTAAAGCCCAGGTAAAAAGTTAGAGGAAAACCCGCTGCTGTCTTCTGAAAACCTGGGATCGTTTTTATTCTGCTTTTTTATTCTGAGCGGTTCAGTCTTAGCCCTGACTTAAATCGGGTTGAAAATCAGAGACAATGTTTTGAATATTGCTGTCCATCAATGATTCCTAACCAAATATACGGAGTTTGAGCAATATTTCACAAAGAACGATGTATGCATGTTGCCAAGTTGGTGGGATCTTATTGTACATGATTCACAGCTGTAATGGCTGTCAAAAGTGCTTCCACCAAGCAATCAATATATCTCTATTTTTATTTATTTTTATTTGGAAGATTTTCTATAATTTTTCTTTCACTTTGAAAATCTGGAGTAAGTTATTTAGATCTGTATGAAGAAATTCCAATGTAATCCCTTTTTTAGATGTCATTTTAAGGCAGCTAAATGTGAAGAATGTGCAAGGGGTGTGTAGACTTTCACTAACGACTGTATCACCCCACTTTACTTTACACTCACAGAATCAGGCACAAACACACGCACGCACGCACACACACACACACAGTCCCCCACCCCGTACACACTATCCACAGTCTGAGCATCTGAGCTCCTCCAGGGTGTACCAGCTGTCAGCGCGGTGACCGGTGAACAACCACACCAGAGAGACAGGTTATTCTCAGAGACTTAGCACTGCTGAAACACCTCTGAACTCTGACCTTTGTGGATCACTAGTCTGCCTGTGTTACATCTCCAAGGAAATCATACAGAGGCTGAATTTCTCTTAGTTCTCACAGCTTTACTTCTCATTACAAGTCTACCTATATATATATATATATAGTGTATAAGAGGTCATACAATAAGTTTTGTAGTGATTCCTACAGTATGCTAATGATGTAAATAATATTTGCTTGTCTTTGGTGTGTAATGACGAGCAACCAGACGCTGCACTTGACACATTTATGAAACTGCTTATTCCAGTTACTAATAAGCTTGCACCCATTAAGAAGATGACTGTAAAAACTGTTAAATCCCTGTGGATTGATGAGGAATTAAAAAATTGTATGGTTGAGAGGATTGAGGCAAAAGGAATGTCTGCACAACCGATCGGCAAATGTACTGCAAATTGAGAAATCATGTGACTAAAATGAATAAAAGAAGAAGAAACTATACTATGAAACAAAGATAAATTATATAAA
Source organism: Salvelinus namaycush (assembly GCF_016432855.1). NCBI lineage: Eukaryota > Metazoa > Chordata > Actinopteri > Salmoniformes > Salmonidae > Salvelinus > Salvelinus namaycush. The sequence continues at coordinate 10,747,740 of NC_052335.1, forward strand.
GAATGATAGTAAAAAGCTTTGGAGCACCTTAAATGACATTTTGGGCAAAAAGGTCAACTCAGCTTCATCGTTCATTGAATCAGATGGCTCATTCATCATAAAACCCACTGATATTGCCAATTACTTTAATGATTTTTGCATTGGCAAGATTAGCAAATTTAGGCATGGCATGCCAGCAACAAACGCTAACACTACAGATCCAAGTATATCTGATTAAATTATGAAAGACAAGCATTGTAATTTTGAATTCTGTGAGGTCAGTGTGGAAAAATCAACAATGACAAGCCACCGGGGTCTGACAACTTGGATCGAAAATTACTGAGCATAATATCGGACATAAAAAAGGGGGGGTCAATGCAAATAGTCTGGGTAAACATTTGATTAGCTGTTCAGCAGTCTTATGGCTTAGGGGTAGAAGCAGTGAGAACAATCTATGACTAGGGTGGCTGGAGTCTTTGGTAATTTTTAGGGCCTTCCTCTGACCCCGCCGGGTATAGAGGTCCTGGATGGCAGGAAGCTTGGCCACAGTGATGTACTGAGCCGTACGCACTTCCCACTGTAGTGCTTTGCTGTCGGATGCCGAGCAGTTGCCATACCAGGCAGTGATGCAACCAATCAGATGAATTCTCACAAGGCACCCGGATCTGCGTCCACTGTATCGGCATGTCACGACCGTCGTATGAATAATTGGACCAAGGCGCAGCGTGAGTAGAGTTCCATATTTTAATGATAGTGAAACTTCAAAAAACAAAACAAAGATGTAACGATTGTGAAATATGTAGCACACACTGGCACTCAAACAAAACAATATCCCACATAGCAGGTGGGAAAAAGGACACACTAAGTATGATCCCCAATTAGAAGTAACGATTATCAGCTGCCTCCAATTGGGAACCATACACACACACCAACATAGAAATACAATACCTAGAAACCCCCCTAGTCACACCCTGACCTATTACACCATAGAGATGCGTGACACGGCATCTCTTCTTCTTGCGAATGACGGGGATTGGGCCTGGTACAGTATCAGCAGTAAGTCCTTCGCGTCCAACTCGTTAAAGACAAAATCTTTGTCCAGGTCGAAGTGAGTAATCAATATTCTGATATCCAGAAGCTCTTTCGTTAATAAGAAACAAAGGCAGAGAAATTTGGTACAAAATAAGTTACAAACAACGCAAAAAACCCCCACAATATAGCACATTTGGTTAGGAGCCCTTTAAACGGCAGCGATCCTGCTCAGGACAGGGCAGCACGGCTTAAATGTACACGGAGAGCCAGCATTAATGATATGCATCTAAATCTCTCATGGCTCAAAGTGGAGGAGAGATTGACTTGATCACTACTTGTTTTTGTAAGAAGTGTTGACATGCTGAATGCACCGAGGTGTCTGTTTAAACTACTAGAACACAGCTCGGACACCCATGCATAACCCACAACACATGCCACCAGAGGTCTCTTCACAATTCCCAAGTCAAAAACAGACTATGGGAGGCCAAGTACTACATAGAGCCATGACTACATGGAACTTATCACGACTCAGGATATGACCCAGATGCAGACACAGAAGGCGGATAGTACAGTTCTCAGATATTTTATTATAAACACGGGGCAGGCAAAGGGCAGGTCGAGGACAGGCAGAGGTTCGTGATCAGGTCAGAGTCAGGCAGGTACAGGACGGCAGGCAGGCTAGGGGTCAGGGCAGGCAGAATGGTCAGAACCTGAAAAAAACTAGGAAACAGGAAGACAGGAAAGCACGCTGGTAAGATCTGACCTGACAAGACAAACTGGCAACAGACAAACAGAGAACACAGGTATAAATACACAGGGGATAATGGGGCAGATGGGCGAAACCTGGAGGGGAGTCGAGACAAGTACAAAGACAGGTGAAACAGATCAGGGTGTGACAACTCTATTCCACATAAGGTAAAAAAACGGATTAAAATACACCTTATGGAACAGCAGGGACTCGGAAGAGATACACACACAGAGGAACGGACACACGGATACGCACACGCTAGCACACACACTCTACACACGCGTACATTATAATATTGTTGTACGGTGATATTATGCATTTTGTATTGTAGATATGTAGTGGCGTAATAATGTCATATGATGTACAGCTTTATATTTTGTTTTATGTAAGTACCTAAATGTGTCTGAACCCAAGGAAGATTAGCTGCTGCCTTAGCATGGGCAACCTCTCTGTGTGTGTGTTGTAGAGCTGTTTCTGTATCTGTCCCCTTTCCAGACTCTCCCAACTCCTCTTCTGATAATGCTGAGACCTGTTGATTTTCACCCTCTTCCTGTATTGACAGTGCATTTAGCTGCCCTCTCCACTATAGAGACCACACTTCATACCACATTTATACGGTAGGGCTGTGGGGAATACTGAGTGCTGGTTCACTCTATGGACCTCTATATGTGTTTGTGTGCATATTTGTGCATGCATACTTTCATGCATGCCTGCTTAGGTGATATATCGATGACCTACTAGATTTGTGAGTCTCAATATCAATCGAACTTCAATTTACTTTAAATTGACTTTCACTTCAAAGTGTGGAGTTACAGGTCAAATATGAATTCCCTATCTCTGTTCCCGTCATGTGGCTCAGGTACCTGCCTGTAAATTAGTACAGCAGGGAAACACCTTGTTGAGAAACACCACCATTTGAATAGATTAAGATACTTTATTGTTCATTTTAGTCTAGAACATCCCCCGTAAAACTACCACTAATCGTGTAGTTTTAAATCACCACAAATGGACACTCCAGAGCAGAATGGATCTTGTTGCTGAAAAACAAAACAAATTAAAGTCCGTATTCCACTCGTGCAGTACCTACTAATGAGGGGGAAATTGAGCTAAATGGGTTTTTAATTCAAAACAATAAAGAAAGTCATATTTCAACTGGTGTGATATTTACCGTGGCTGTAACAGAGACCAGGCCAAGCAGAAAGAGAGAGAAGAGCGAGAAGAGAGAGGCGGGAGAACAGAGAGAGGAAAATAGAGCGGAGAGAATAGCGCGAGAGAGAGAGACAAGAGGAGACGAGAGGGAAGAGAAAGAGGAGGGAGAAGACAAGAGGAGAGAGAGAAGAGAAAAAAGGGAGTGACAGACGGAGACAAATAAATATTGAAAAAGAAAGCGACTGTAAAAGAAAAAGAGAATAGAGACAGAAAGCGATAAAACTATGAGTGCAGACAGCAGACGGCGCTCAGACGGAGACCGCATAAATGAGCAATGGCAGACATCAGGCATGGTGTCTACTTATGAATTACTCTCTCATACCTCTGACACTTGGCCCTGAGAGGAGGATCGCATCAGAGCATGCAGGCCCTGTGGCACGCCTCAGGGTACGATACTTGAACAGTGTGATTTCACAGATGAAGACTGAATTATCATTAGGCCTATTCTCAATGAGAGTAGAAAGGCAAGGCTATCGGAGGATCTAGGAAACTGTAGCAATGTGATTTGGCTTCAGGGGGAGAGAAGTGATCAAAGTCAATACCGTGTACAGAGACAAGGTTGGTCATTGCGACGTTACATCTCCAAAGAAATGTCTGATATGCACTTCTGCGTTCACATACAGGGATTCACCCACACACATACTGGTCATCACACACACACAGTGTGTAGGTATGTGTGCGTGTGTGTTTGTGTGTGAACATACGTTTCAGAGCTTATCTCCATCCATACATATTCATTCTGCAATATCTGCCGTGGTTATCTGTTTCCTACGTCTTTGCAGTTCCAGTGTGTACGTGCGTGTGTGTTTGTGTGCATGCACGTGTAGCGATATGAAACACTTTCCAGGTACCAGCCTTGAGTTGATCAATGTGGACAGTGGTCACCCCAAGAGCACACTTGATGAACCACGGAGCTACGTCCTAGCTTTTACTGAAATTAAAAAGCGACGTGATTTACATGACAATGGGAGCGCTGAGCCTTTGTCACAGCTCCAAATGGACACAAAAACAAATATCAATTAGTTGCTAATCCTTTGGTGGAGTGCCGATCCCATTGGAGGGATGAGAGGGAGGAGAACACTGTGAAGCCTTATACAGATGCCTATTAACCACACTAGACAGTAATACGACAGTGATAAGAGTCATATGAATTAATGAACCGTCAACTAACTCAACGTTTGGCTGTTATCTCTAGAAATGTTGGAGTTGGATACGTCCGTTACTCCACCAACAACTCCTTTCTTAGATCTACGTTTTAAACAGTGTAATAATTCAATATATATATCGTTACAACAACAAAAACATCATTTGTGTTTAGGTACGTTTTAAAACATATTACACAAATGTGTATTGTCATTTTTGAAGGATGTTTTTTGTTGTCTTCAAATGATAACATCTTCGCCTTGGTTTAGTTGAATTTGAGCTGGTGAATAGCTTCTGGTTTAAAGAATGTGAGGGAAATTCCATTAACAGTTAAATAGAATATGTGTTTGCTTCTGAGAGACAGACTAGAATGGGTGAATCTACCGGATGTATCCATCCACCTTCGTGAATTGAAGGGAGAATACCATTAGCCATGGAAAGGCTGTATCTGAGGCCTAAATAGTGTTTGTGGAGTGAGTGTGCTTACAATAGCTGTGTTCAAACACACTCATCTCCCAGCGGAGCCAATGGGTAGGCTCCACAGATGTGACTGGTGTGTGTGTGTGTGTGGGGGGGGGGGGGGGGGGGGGGGGGGGGGGGTACTGTGTGTGTGTGTGTGTGTGTGTCCTAGGGTTCTTTATCTCCTCTCTGAGATTCAGCACTGGCATGACATTGCATCCTGGCTGGTCTTGGATCAGTTCCACACCTTCTTTCTCACCCTCTAGCTCTCTCTCTCTCTCTCCTCTTCCACTCTCTCTCTCTCTCCCCCCCCCCCCCCCCCCCCCCCTCTCTCTCTCTCCTCTTCCTCTCTCTCTCTCTCTCTCTCTCTCTCTCTCTCTCTCTCTCTCTCTCTCTCTCTCTCTCTCTCTCTCCTCTTCCACTCTCTCTCTCTCTCTCTCTCTCTCTCTCTCTCTCTCTCTCTCTCTCCTCTTCTACTCTCTCCCTCCCTCCCTCTCACCCACTCACTCACTCCCTCTCTCGCTCCCTGTCCCCCTCCTCCACACACAAATGCGTGTGCGCACACACACAAACACTCTCTCTCTCTCTCTCTCTCTCTCTCTCTCTCTCTCTCTCTCTCTCTCTCTCTCTCTCTCTCTCTCTCTCTCTCAATTTATCCTCCTCCTCACCTCCTCTCCATCTCAGAGAGGGAGCACAGGGAGTCATTCTTCGGTATGAATTCCCCCACACCTTGTAATAGCTGTCAGAACTCTCTCTGACAACTCATTTAATTGCTTATTTTTCCATTGTATGGGCAGAGCTTTAAGGTGATGGGGAGAGAAAGGAGAGAGAGAAACAGAGAGAAAAGGTGGGCAAAGAGGGTACAGGTAAAAAAAAAAATGGAGAAATGAAGGGGCTGGGTTCTGAGAAAAGTAACGAATTGGGTAGGCCAAGGAGTACAGGTTCTGTTGGCCCAAGAAATAACAAAATATCACAATGATATACTATCAAGCTTCACACAGAAATATTCTTTAGAAAATGATGGACAAAAATATTGAACTTTCCAAGCAAACATTAAAACGGTACTGTAATTAACGTGTCGCACCATTAATATGCGAAGTGAAGGTGGTGAATTAATGATGTTGGTTGGTGGGAGGACTGCGTGGGTGATGCTTCACATTGTTCACGCTGCCGGTTTGCTACTCTGTAATTGCTATAAGTGGTGTCATTAGCGCTCCATTGAGCTCCACGGAATGTAGGATCACACTTTATCCTATAGTTTGTTTCAGGAACACCCGGCGAAGAGAGTAGTTGGTTGAAGATAGTAGTGAAATTTAAGAGTGGTTACATTTCTCCTGTTCCATGTCTTAGCTGTTTACCAAAAAAGTGGCAGGATAACAACTTTATTCTTATTTGAATCCCATATTTCCCCTAAAATCTAAACCGTGACTTTTAGTATCTTCTAGCACATAGACTACTGTCAGGGCGAGGAACTTACTGTAACCTTAAGGTCTAAAATAGCAAGCTTACCCTTTAACATAATGTGATGAAGCAGTATCAGCTCCTTGTTGAATTGACATGTCCTTCTACGTTTTAAAAACATGTTGTCTATGTTCAGATGTTGTTGGGATGTTCTGCTGAGCCTCAATCTTTCGCTGCAGGCGTTTTCACCCAGGTCCTCCTCATGCTACTCCCAAGGAAGGGGAGAGGTGGGGAGAGAGTTCCCAGTGTGCTGGGAGTGTGTGTGTTGCGCGCATATGAGTGTATGTTTGTTCACGTGTTCGCATTTGCCTGTGTGTGTGGTTCAGAACTAGGCAGTAAGGAAAGCAAACAGCCTTAATCAGAGCACAGCAGCACAACCCGGCGCTCCAGCAGGCCCAAAGCACACTGAGCGGTGCACCCTGGGATTGCTAGCTGTTCCATGGGAGATAGTACTCCGGGACCATTCATCGATGCAGCGACCGTGGACAACTGATAAATGTATGCGTGGCGGCTGCCTCTCTCTCTCTCTCTCTCTCTCTCTCTCTCTCTCTCTCTCTCTCTCTCTCTCTCTCTCTCTCTCTCTCTCTCTCTCTCTCTCTCTCTCTTTGCTGCAGTCTTTCTTCTAACAAACATACACACTACTGCATTGGAGACCTCTCCTAATCTGGGTTCAAGGAAGGAAAACAAAAAAATAAATAAACACGGTGTCATTCCTGAAGATGAAGTGGCCAATCGCGGCCATCCAGAAAATTAGTCTCCCTGGGCCTGGTTGTCTGCTTTGATGAATATTCATGAACTTAGGAGCAACAGCAGCGCGGGCGGCCAGGTGTATAACAAATGTTTATTCCTGCGTGGAGTCGGGGGCGTGTGTATGTGTCTGTCTGTGTGTATTTTCACTTTTCCCCCAGGGGCTCTGCGAGAACAGGGAAACGAATGACGATGCCTGCATCGCCGTAAGGACTGTGGTGACACATAGATGAGGACGGAGGGATATGGAGCTATGAGGTCGAAGGCCATTGAGATGTAAACACAGAGAGGATCATGAGGAGGTGGGTGGTGGTGGTGCTCAATCCTCCTATAGCTTATACAGTACTAGGCTATTCATCCATCCTACTGCAGAGAGAGAGAATGAGTTTAGGAGGGAGGGGGTGAGAGAAAGTGATAAAACAGCAACAGAAAGAGCGAAAGAGAAGGGGAGAAAGGGAGAGAGAGATAAGCCAAGCATGGGGAAGGAGAGTAGAGGAGAGGGGGAGAAACCGAGGGAGGATCAATGAAGTAGGAAAGCCAAGTCCTGGGCTTCACACAGAGAGAGGATTATGGGGAGATATGGGAACATCGTGCTGGGCAACACAAAGTACCACAGCCCCGTGACAGACATGAGCAAACTGAGATTGAAAAAAGTGTACTGCATTTCAAATGACTTGAAAAGACTGTAGGAGGGACAGGGGACTAGCACAAAGAAATACAATTAAACTTTTTTCTGTTTTCAGTGTTTTCTATTAGATGACCTACAACTATGACATACTGTGCATTCGGAAAGTATTCAGACCCCTTCCCTTTTTTCTACATTTTCTTACGTTACAGCCTTATTCTAAAATTGATTAAAAATGTATTTTCCTTATCCATTTACACACAATACCCTGCAATGACAAAGCAAAACCATTTTTTTTGATTGGACATGATTTGGAAAGGCACACACCTGTCTATATAAGGTTCCACAGTTGACAGCGCATGTCAGAGCAAAAACCAAGCCATGAGGTCAAAGGAATTGTCCGTAGAGCTCAGAGACAGGATTGTGTCAAGGCACAGATCTGGGCAAGAGTACCAAAACATGTCAGATCAGCCTCCATCATTCTTAAATGGAAGATGTTTGGAACCAACAAGACTCTTCCTAGATCTGGCCGCCCGGCCAAACTGAGCAATCATGGGAGAAGGGCCTTGGTCAGGAAGGTGACCAAGAACCTGATGGTCACTCTGACAGAGTTCCTCTGTGGAGATGGGAGAACCTTCCAGAAGGACAACCATCTCTGCAGCACTCCTCCAGTCAGGCCTTTATGGTAGAGTGGACAGACAGAAGCCATCCTCAGTAAAAGGCAAATGACAGCTCCCTTGGAGTTTGCCAAAAGATACCTAAAGACTTTCAGACCATGAGAACAAGATTCTCTGGTCTGATGAAACCAAGATTGACCTCTTTGATCTAAATGCCAAGTATCACGTCTGGAGGAAACCTGGCACTGTCCTTACAGTGAAGCATGGTGGTGGCAGCATCATGCTGTGGGGATATTTTTCAGCAGCAGGGGCTGGGAGAATAGTCAGGATTGACAGAAAGATGAACGTACAGAGAGATCCTTGATGAAACCCTGCTCCAGAGCGCTCAGGACCTCAGACTGGGGCGAAGGTTCACCTTCCAACAGGACAACAACCCTAAGCAGACAGCCAAGACAATGCAGGAGTGGCTTCGGGACAAGTAACTGAATGTCCTTGAGTGGCCCAGCCAGATCCCGGACTTGAACCCGATCGAACTTCTCTGGAGAGACCTGAAAATAGCTGTGCAGAGACACTCCCCATTCAACCTGACAGAGCTTGAGAGGATCTGCAGAGAAGAATGGGAGAAACTCTCCAAATACAGGTGTGCCAAGTTTGTAGCATCATACCCAAGAAGACTTGAGGCTGCAATCACTGCCAATGGCGATTCAACAAAGTACTGAGTAAAAGGTCTGAATAGTTATGTAAATATAATATTTACGTATTTTTTAAACCTGTTTTTGCATACTCATTACAGGGTTTTGTGTGTAGATTGATGAGGGGGAAAAAACAATTTGTGGAAAAAGTAACAAAATGTGGAAAAAGTAAAGTGGTCTGAATTCTTTCCGAATGCACTGTGTGGTCAGGAGAAGAGCTTGCTAGATTAAGTGGTCTTGATAAAAGTGTGATTAGGAAATTTAGGGTGAATCCCTAACCATAGCAACTTGCTCGGAGTGCCCTCCTTTGTCACGCGTTGCTGACGAAACTACAAGGCTGACTTCTAGGCTGCGTTTACAAAGGCAGCCCAATTCAGGACTCATACCTGGACAGAACACAACCAACAGATCAGGAGGCAGCCAGCCAGGCAGAAAGACAGACAGACCAACAGACAGGCAGCTAGGAAGACTGCCGCAAGCCTACTTGATAGTAATAGCGCTCACCATTGCCTCAGTGGCCGGTTTTGAAGGCATCTCCTGACATCCTGGGGACCTGGTAGAACGTTGAATATCGCCTTGGATCTCGAGTGACCTGGCTGGGCAGGCAGCCAGACACACAGGCAGCCAGCCAGACATGCAACCAGCCAGACAGGCAAGAGAAAACAAACAGCCAGGCTGAGGAATCAATCTAGGCTGCCTGTTAGACTGGCCCCCATGATGGAAAATGTGGATGTTCCCTGTCTATTTGCTGCACCAGCACGACTAATATGAAGAGCGAGTGCTGAGCAAGATCTGCTGTTGCCACGCTATATCAGCATAAACATCAAGGCAGAGTGTGACTCCTGAGGGGAGTGTGTGTCTGTGTGTGTGTGTGCGCACATCTATACATGTCAGTACATACACATAAAAAGTAGGTCACATGGGGGAGAGGTATTGCACTGAGGTGTTGCTTTATTTGTTTTTGAAACCAGGTTTACTGTTCACTTGCGCTATATGAGATGAAAGGGAGTTCCATTCAATCATGGCTCTGTATAATACTGTACACTTCCTTGTATTTGTTCTGAACTTGCTCTAACCAGAATAGAAAGAGTTGTGGGAGGCCCCGGTGCACAACTTGGCAAGAGGACAAGGACATTAGAGTGTCTAGATTGAGAAACAGATGCCTCACAAGTCTTCAACTGGCAGCTTCATTAAATAGTACCCGCAAAACACGAGTCTCAAAGTCAATAGCGAAGAGGCAACTCCGGGATGCTTGCCTTATAGGCAGAGTTCCTCTGTCCAGTGTCTGTGTTCTTTTGCCCATCTTATTAAACTTTTATTTTTGTTGTCCAGTCTGAGATAAGGCTTTTTCTTTGCAACACTGCCTAGAAAGCCAGCATCCCAGTGTCACCTCTTCACTGTTGACGTTGAGACAGGTGTTTTGCGGGTACTATTTAATGAAGCTGCCAGTTGAGGACTTGTGAGGCGTCTGTTTCTCAAACTGGACACTCTAATGTAGCCTTAATTTCTCAGAACGAAAATAGACTCACGACTTTCAGAAGAAAGTCTTTGTTTCTGGCCATTTTGAGCCTGTAATCGAACCCACAAATGCTGATGCTCCAGAAACCCAACTGGTCTAAAGAAGGCCAGTTTTATTGCTTCTTTAATCAGAACAACAGTTTTCAGCTGTGCTAAAATAATTGCAAAATAGTTTTCTAATGATCAATTAGCCTTTTAAAATGATAAACTTGGATTAGCTAACACAACGTGCCATTGGAACACAGGAGTGATGGTTGCTGATAATTGGCCTCTGTACACCTATGTAGATTTTCCATTACAAATCAGACGTTTCCAGCTACAATAGTCATTTACAACATTAACAATGTCTACACTGTATTTCTGATCAATTTTATGTTATTTTAATGGAGAAAAAATGTGCTTTTCTTTCAAAAACAAGGACATTTATAAGTGAGCCCAAACTTTTGAACGGTAGTGTATGTTGCATTTCTAATCCAAATGAAGGGTGCTAAATATTCATATTTATGGTGAACGTAGTTTCCAAATGTATGTATGATAAGTCCACTCTCTTTGTCTCTCCCGCTCTTTATCTTTCCCCACCCCCTTTCCAATGTGTAACCAAATGGTCATGTTTCTGTTAGTCCACTAGAGACTGTTTTCATTGCATTATGTTAGTAATCAATAACCTATACCATGTGTGTGTGTTTATGTATTTCTGTGTGATTATTTAATTAGTTAGAAAATAAATAATTAATCCAATTTGTGTATCGATTATTCATCACTTAGGTTAGGGTTCGTGCAGATTTATGAAGTCAACGACGTTCAGAATAAGACTGTTATGAGGAAATTATTAATTGATGACTGGTATGATATCGATATATTATTTTTTTATTGATTTATTTATTAATTGAATATCCGAAACATGCAATATACTTGCAGTGAAGCCGATCAACAACTACATCATACCAGTCTTCCAACAGATTCCCATTCAGAGCGACACACAGAAGCATCCAGGGTCAATGCCCTGCGCAAGGGCACGCTGACAAATCTACCACCAGGCCAAAAAAGTGAACCCGAACCCTCCAAGATCCCCCCACAGTTCCCCAATAGCTGTCCCTCAACCATTCGAGACCCCTCCCACAGTACCCCCAAGAATTTAAAAAAGAAATAAAAATACAGCCAATTCCATTCCCCACCCCCAAGAACCCCCCAATGCACCAACAACCAAGAGAATGAACTAAAGAGAAAAAAGGAAAAGACAGGAGAAAACAGCAAACAACAATGCAAAAAAAAACATTTAACAAAGGACATCAAGGACAACTAAAATCATAACAGCAATGCCAACTGTATATGTTTGTGTGCATGTCTGGCACTATTACATGTATGTGTGTGTTCTTGTATGTGTTAATTTGAATGAGAGTGTGTGTGTACAATGTGTACAAACACCTGCACGGCATCAGCCTCAGGCAAACCGGCATTAGTTGTAAAAAGACTGCCCCTCAGTTTCATTCAAACAGACTTGTTATTATGTTTTATTTTGACTTTACATTATTATTATTTTTTTTTACTTTTATCTTTGACCATCATTCTATCTCCCACACAGCAACTCCACTCCCACTTGTCTCCAATTCCACATCCCAACCCTCAGCTTCCCTCAGCCCAGCCCATCCCATCTATCTCTGCTGGCCACCCACTTCGGGTTTCTACGCAACACATATCTTTCAACTATGCTGTGATGTTTAACATACAATTTCAATCTATCTAATCGAATAGAATCCACAGATTGTGAGTTGAAGATAAATACTTTTACTAAGAGTATTAGTATCGATATATTCTTGAGTTAGTTCGGGAAACGGTAACTCATTAAATAAACTTTTCCCGTGGTGCCCCAAATTCCTAATGAGTTAATTGTTACATGATTAATTTAATTGAGTAATAATTAAACGTACTGTAGTAGGTAATTATTCGATGAGTAGCAGTAATCACATTGATGAGAGTCACATCACGACAGGGCTGTGAAGAGATCCCTGGTGGCATGTCTGGTGGTGTAACTGTGTGTGTCAGTGCTATGTGTAAGTTGACTATGACAACAATATGTTTCTTATAAAAGCAAGAAGCAATGCAGTCTTTCCTCAAATCTTAGCCAAGAGAGACTGGCATGCATAGTATTGATATGAGCCCTCTGATTACAATGAAGAGCAAAATGTGCCACTATGTTTTGGGCCAGCTGCAGCTTAACTAGGTCTTTCTTTGCAGCACTAGACCATGTGACTGTATAATAATCAAGATAAGATCAAACTAGAGCCCGCCTGGGCGCTTGTGGAGTGTGGTGTCAAAAACAGCAGACAATCTCTTTATCACAGACAGACCTCGCCCCATCTTTGCAACCATTGAATTCATATGTTTTGACCATGACAGTTTACAATCTAAGGTAATACCAAGTAATTTAGTCTTCTCAACTTGTTCAACAGCCACACCATTCATTACCAGATTCAGCTGAGGTCTAGAACTTAGGGAATGATTTGACTGTCGGTATTTAATAAATCACTATCATTTTCCATGTTGCGTTTGCATTAAATCAGGAGACAAAATGAATGGTTGCAATATTGTGGATGATGGTGAATGATGAATTAGCTCCCGCTTTATTTAAAATGATGCATTATACAAACAAATACTCATTACCATCTACAATTATTCATAATAATCACGCATGTGCACCTAACATTGGGTCAAATGCATGATACTGTTTTTCAATTGTCGTCCTCAATTTTATGTTATATTTGAATGAAATCTTGGGTGGCAATAGCCAAAATTATTCCAAACATATTGCAATTATTTTGTTTGGCACCAACCATACAGTATTGCCATACACCATACGCTATTGCATCATGGCTGTGTTATGTGCTGTACTCATATTTTGTTCATCCTCCACTGCTCAGGTCTGGATATGAATGTCTCTGGGCTCTACAGTGCAACCTGCATACCGCCAGCTGCCAGCCAGGGCCCGGATTCCCAAAAGCATCTTAAGGCTAAGTTCATCATTAGAACCGTGGTAGGAGCATCGTGAAAACTCAGAGCTGTTTCCCAAAACCATCGTTATTAACGTCGCACTTGAAAACCCTTGTAATCTAACGCCTGCCTCAGACCACTCGTAGAACAGCTACGTGCGTCGTTAGATGCTTTTTTGCCCTCCTACGTCACTTTATAGACAAAAGATCTTGGTTAAATGTAGAATCACATGGTTTATCTGTGTCTCTGTGACCACCAATAACTTCAGAACAAAGTTCACTTCAAATACAAAGTGTCCAATGTCTTTGCAATCGATGCAAACAAGCGACGAATAAAAACATGCTTCAAATGAAAACCATGATGACTGCGTTAAAATCAATCATATTGAAATACATTTCATGTTCACTCCCTCGAGTTCTGTTTTGCTACTTGTATGTTACTGTCTGTATTGTCTCAATATATTTCATGATGTGTAGCCTAACGTGCGCAATGATGTGCCACATCTGTGATTTAGTGCATTTTCATTGGGTAAGCATTATAATAAGCCGCCTCAATATTTGCAGCCGTAGGTGAAAATACAGTATCTCTCTAGGATCTGATCCATCATCAGTATTGTAAAATAATTATAATGTTAAGGAAAGATTTGAATGGAGAAAGCTCATCCGAGAGCAGCGTTCCCCTTTCTTTCAATCCTATCAGTGTCAACACATGCTCCAACAACACACTTAGCGACCGTTCTCTCTGTGTGATGTTTTCGGAAATGAATGTTACATCTTCGGCCATTGTAGAAAAGATGCATCGTTAAAACACCCATAATCCTGTTTCATCGGTATCGTTAAAAACCGGTCCCAGGTCTGTAAATCCTCTCTGGTGGTGATGTCTACTGCTCTCTGCTCAAGAGTATTACCTACACATCACCAGCTCAGCCTCTCATCTCCTCATCTCTGTGTTTTCATAGTAGTCCCTCAACTGGACTATTTCAACACAGATATACATACACACATTCTCGCAAGCACACGCACACACACATCTGTATCCAGCGGTCGCTCCCAAATCTCATTTCAATGACTCATCAGGCCCACTCTCTGCTTTGTTTATGCTTATATGTGAATATATTTCCCCTTCACCATTCCCCCCAGTTATTCTCCCTCTCTCTAGTTCTATCTCCTTTACCCTTCTCCTCCCTCTCTCTATTTTTCTCACTCTCTCTCTCCCTCCTCCACTCACCCTCTCTCCTTTCTCTCTCTCCCTCTCTATCTCTCCACTGTATACTACCCTTCGCCTCGGTAGACCACTTTCCATATCCTCTCTGGGAAAAATAACGAGCATTGTGGGTAATTAGCCAAAAACGGCTAACGTTTTCCTGTTCCCTCATGCTAATGCAGGCAGATGAGCCGTGATGAGATGTCAGAGTTGCTCCCCGTGGAAGGGCTAAACTACATTGACCATGATTTCACCTCAACACCAATGACATCAGACCCAGAGTGCTGACTAAACACTAGTGATGAACACGCAGCAAGGCCCCCTCAGTATACTTGGCACAACACGCCTCACTGTAACAAAGGAACGGTAATGGACACACACAACAACACATACTTCAAACAATGTACTTGCACCAGGGAGGGAAAAGAGTGAGTATGAACGATACACAATGCAACACAGACAATGATTAGTGCACATATTAATCTTCATAACAAGGCTAATTCACTGGCTGCACTGTTAGCCTTGCTTGGAAACACAGTTAAAAAAACTATAGATACACAGTTAAAAAACAATGGCTACACAGTTAACAATAAATACACCGTCCGTTAACAATAGATGCACTGTTCAAAAACAATGGATACGCAGTTCAAAAACAATGAATAAACAGTTAAAACACAATAGCTACACAGTTAACATAAATACACCGTCCGTTAACAATAGATGCACCGTTCAAAAACAATGGATACACAGTTCAACAACAATGGATACACAGTTAAAAAACAATGGCTACACAGTTAACAATAAATACACCGTTCGTTAACAATAGATACACCGTTCAAAAACAATGGATACTCATTTTAAAAAACAATAGATACACAGTTCAAAAACAGTGGATACACCGTTCAAAAACAATGGATACACCGTTCAAAAACAATAGATACACAGTTCAAAAACAATGGATACACCGTTGAAAAACAATGGATACACCGTTCAAAAACAATGGATACACCGTTCAAAAACAATGGATACACAGTTCAAAAACAATGGATACACAGTTCAAAAACAATGGATACACAGTTCAAAAACAGTTCAAACCCAGCAATAATGAAGGATGATTTATGAGGAAAAAGCGGCATACAACTAGTATTTCCTCAAAGGAAAATTTTTCAAATGAATCTAAGACTAGAGCAATTATGGATGTACAATAAGTGGAATCTGTATATGTCGACTAGTGTTGAAACTGTTTAGTACAGTGCAGTTCGCTCTCAGTTCCAAATACACTACATCCTTTTTATTTGCTCTGTATATCTTCATGCTCTGGTTTAGTGTGTGTATTTACGACAGCCTCAAGCTACTGCGTTTATCAGGAGTAGTATCGTTATAAACCTGTATGTGAGTGAATGTTATACTAGTCTGTAGTTGTAGATTGCGTGCTGCTCTCCTACCCTATGAGTCAGAGTCGTGTGTGTGTGAGTGTATGCGCACATGCATGTGTGTGTGTGTGTGTCAGTGGTGTGTGCACGTGTGTGTGTTTGGGCTGTGTTTGGGCTTATTGACGCAGACACCATACCATCTGTAGGTTGTTCTGAGATTGAAATCTGTTTTGGGGCTTCTCCTTCCTCTATGCCTCATTGTAAAAAAGTTGTTGATTTCTTACAGGTAGCTTGTCTTTCCGTATCTCATCAATATCAGATAAAACCAACTACCATTCATCTTCTGTGGTAGATGAGTGGTTCCGGAGCGTGGAGGAGGTGTGGAGCAATGTGCATGTGAGACTCCAGCGCGCCGTCCATCAGAAGGAATGCACACGTGAGACTCACCGCCGCCGCAGTGAGACCTCTGTGTTCCATCCTGGCTCTCCACCAGGAACCTCCCACTCCGCCTGCCCTGCTAGAAACTGAGCCCCCGGTTTGTGGGGCCATTCAAGGTTCTCTGGAGGGTCAACGAGGTGACTTACAGGTTATATCTACCCAGTCACTATCGTATCTCACCCTCTTCATGTCTCCCTTCTCAGGCTGGTGGTTCCTGGTCCCCTAGCTGATACCGTCCACCACGACACACCTCCACCCCCTTGGACATCGAGGGGAGGTCCGGAGTACGCTGTCAGATCCCTACTGGACTCCTAACGTTGTGGGGGTCGACTCCAGTATCTGGTGGACTGGGAGGGGTATGGCCCAGAGGAGCGGTGTTGGGTTCCGGTGGAGGACATTCTGGACCCCAAAAGCCGTGATTTCAAACTTTGCCGACCGACCCACTCCTTGTCCTCGGGGTCGGCATCGTCCTGCGGCTGGGGCTGCGCGTCAGAGGGGGGGTACTGTCACGTCTTCTCCTACTCCTCCCTTCCGGTGTAAGACTTCGTCGGAATACTAACCACCGGTCCTGGGATTCATCATTACGCACACCTGGCACTCATGACAACGCGCACCTGTTAATCATTACGATTCACGCATGGACTTCATTACCTTCATCCTTTCCTCCCCTTTATATGTCACTAGTTGGTATTATTCTTGTGTACCGGCATGTAGACATGTAATTGTTTTGTTTTATTAAACGTTTCACCTGCTTCCCGACTCACAGCTCCATTAAAAAGAAAACGTAAGACTGAAGGATAATGCAAATTGATTGACTCAATCTTTTTGTGACTGAGAAATTGCTGGAAGTAAAGTATCTAATTTGCATGTCAGGGTAATTGCAAATGCATCCAAGTTTTATAGCTTGAAGAGTCACAAGCATGATGTAGTTATTGTGTGCTGAGAATATGGGACCAAATGCTAAACTTTTGACTACTTTATTAATAATCTTTAGGTGTGTCAAAGGTTTTTAATGACCTGCAAACACACCCCGGTAATAGCTGAATTGGGCTTTATGGAATACATTGTCTGTCACGGCCGTTGTAAGGAGGAGACCAAGGTGCAGCGTGGTATGCGTACATTCTTCTTAATTTAAGAATGAACACTGAACAAAACTAACAAAATAACAAAACGTGAAGCTAATATGAGTAGTGCAGACAGGCAACTAAACATAGAACAAGAACCCACGAACACCAAAGGGAAAATGGCTACCTAAATATGATCCCCAATCAGAAACAACGATAAACAGCTGCCTCTGATTGGGAACCATATCAGGCCACCATAGACATACAAATCACCTAGACCTACAAAAACTCTAGACATACAAAAAACCCTAGACAATGCAAAAACTAACAAACCCACCCTAGTCACACCCTGACCTAACCAAAAGATAAAGAAAACAGAGATATCTCAGGTCAGGGCGTGACAGTACCCCCCCCCCCCCAAAGGTATGGACTCCCAGCCGCAAACCTGAACCTATAGGGGAGGGTCCGGGTGGGCATCTACCCTCGGTGGCGGCTCCCGTTCTGGACGCAGCCCCCCCTCTTTAAGCTGATCCCTCCGCCTTTGTTAGAACCGGACCGTGGATCATCGCTGGAAGCTCTGTACTGGGAACATGTTGTGACATTGTCTTTCCGTTGCCTCTGTAAGAACGCTAATGCTTCGTGAGGAGTAAACACATCGTCTAAACACTTGTATCACAGAAAGGGAAGAAATAACTTTATTTTGATGGGTGTTCATTTATTGTGGAATTGAAAAGAAATATCACTTAATACAGTTGAAATGTTAACAAATGCGCCGAAATGAACAATTTCCAATAATTTACACTCGGATACAGTGATATTACATCTGATCTCGCAAACAATAAAAAGTATGTGTACTGTATAATCTAGAGCCAATCCTGTTTTTTAATCCGAGGGTATCCTGCTATTGACACTTGTTGAATAATGCAACAGAACGTGATAACAGTAGGCAGTGTAGACAGCGCAGGTGAGTTCCGGTAGGCACTGCACTGGATTGCTGCCGTTGTACTGGCTCGTGACCAATTGTCGCTATTTCATGTGTTTTTTTTTTAGCTGATCTTAACTTGTATTGCACATGTTTCCGCCATTTCCTATGATCGAAAATAGCTTCTGAACATCAGAACAGTGATCACTAACATTGATTTGGATGAAGATTATTCAACGAGTCTGCGACTGCTCACCCCGGACCAGGCCCTGAGATTTGGAAAAGGTAGAAACCACGTAAGAGAGGCCGACATGCAGGCACCCTCGGTGTTACCTTAGGTTGTAAACTAACATGGTCAAAAAACGGTTGTAAAGATTTGGGAATTTCCCAGTAGACCAAGCTTACCTCGATTACCGAGAGGGCTAAGGTTTGAGTAGAGACCATGCATTCCTCGTTGCTGAATTCTTAACCATTAAACTCTGAGACTATCGATACCGACAGAATGAGAGCAAATCTTTGATACTAATTACTAGTCTGCAGCTAGGAATTCTGTACCACTGTACGCAAAGACCGACAAACGCCGAAACATCAATTCTATAAGAACATTTCTGAATGTTACTCTGAAGTATCCATTCTAACCAAAGACTCCAGGGACGCAGAGAGAATCTCGGATGAACTCTCCAACAGAAAAGGACGATTCCAACAGAGATCACGACGACACACTGAGCGTAAATATATATATTGATTGCAATTATTCCCGAATGAGTGAGCGTTCATGTGCAAAGGATTAGCATTTCAATTGTTAGAATTATTAACTGTGTAGTGTCTTTTGTCTTTCGTGCCCTTCTCAGTCCCTTTGTCTACCAAGCCACGATACTGGTAAAGCCCACTAGGGCACATCCCCTATAATTTCCTTGTAACCATATCAACTTTGTTGTTTGTTTATGCATTTCTATGATTATTTAGTTAGTTAATAAATAAATGATTGAGACAATTGATGTATGGATGACTCATAGTGAAGACTTGGTTCGTGCAGATAACCAACAACTTACGACGTTTGGAATGAGACTAACGTGAGGTAAAGAATAATTCATTCATTAGAAGACTAATTGATCACATATTAAAATATCTGAAAAGTTGTATTAGGAAAATTTAACTTTGTAATCTGAATATTTTCCTTGGTGCCTCGACTTCCTAGTTAATTACATTTACATGACTAGAATAATCACGTAATAATAATTACAGAGAATTGATTTGATAAAATAACAGTCTTCAGTTTAATGATGCCAAAGACACGACATCTGTTTGTGATAAAGAAATGCTGGGCCTTCCGAGTGGTGCAGTGGTCTAAGGCACTGCATTGCAGTGTTGCGGCATCACTATAGCCTTGAGTTGGATCCTAGGCTGTGTCATTATCGGCCGTGACTGGAGGTCCTATAGGGTGGCACACAATTGGCCCGGCATCGTGTGGGTTCGAGGAGGGTTTGGCCGGGGGGGCTTTACTTGGCTCATTGCGCTCTAGCAACTCTTTGTGGAGTGCCGGGCGCCTGCACGCTGACTTCGGTCGTCAGTTGAATGGTGTTTCCTCCGACACATTGAAACGGCTGGCTTCCGGGTTAAGCGAATGGGTGTTAAGAAACGTGGATTAGCCGGTTATGTTTCAGAGGACACATGACTTGACCTTCGCCTCTCACGAGCCTGTTGGGGAGTTGCAGCGATGAGACAAGCTCGTAACCACAACATTGGGGAGAAAAATGGGGTTAAAATTACAACAACAAAAATGCTTTTTAGACAACACACTCCACAAAGCAAGTCCTACAGGCTTGATAATTGTCCAGTTATATGGTCGGTCAAATGCTGCAAAGGAGGACCTAGTTAAGCTGCAGCTGGCCCAGAACAGAGCGGCATTTCTTGCTCTTCATTGTAATCAATAATGTGCATGTCAGTCTCTGGCTAAGATTTGAGGAAAGACTGACTGCATAGCTTCTTGTTTTTATAAGAAACACTCATGTGTTTTAAATTCCAAATTGTTTGTGTAGTCAATTTATTACATAGCAGTGACACGCACAGTTACACCACAAGATATGCCACCAAGGGTCTTTTCACAGTACCCAGGTCCAGAACAAATACAAGGAAGTGTACAGTGTTATACAGAGCCATGATTGAGTGGAACTCCCTTCCACCTCACATAGCGCAAGTGAACACAGTAAACCTGGTTTCAAAAAAAATTGACACCTCACGGCACAACGCCTCTCCCCCATGTGACCTACTTTTTGTGTGTATGCTATGACATGAACAGTATGTGTAACTGATAGATGCAAATACAGATATTAATGTTTTTAAATGTATTTAAATTGTAAAGTATTTTGTCTGTAATGTATTTTTCGTTATGTGTCAGATCCCAGTAAGACTAGCTGTAGCCATTGGCGTCGTCTAATGGGGAACCTAATAAAATCGAATAACATACTCCTACGAAACCACCTATTCCCTCCGTTTATTTGGTGAACCAACTGGACGAGCTCCGTACATGGTTGAAAAACGGGTTTTTATGACTCCAACCTAAGTGTATGTAAACTTCCCACTTCAACTGTATGTAAATGTGATATTTCCATTTTTTTGTTTTTAATACATTTGCAAAAATTTATAAAAACCTGTCTTTGCTTTGTCGTTATGGGGTATTGTGTGTAGATTGATGAGGGACAAAACAACAACTAAATTAATTTTAGAAAAAGGCTGTAACGTAACCGAATGTGGAAAAAGTCAAGGGGTCTGAATACTTTCTGAATGCACTGTATAGCCTAATTTCGTCTGTCAAACAGGTAGGCCTACCTCTTTTTTCTTAATAGGAAGAAATAGGCTCCAACCAAAATCCCTCTTGTTACTTGTGTCTAATTAAAATAAAGATGGTTGAAAGAAATTATGGCTACTCAAATTTTCCTACTTTCACCACCGTGAGCTGCCCATTTCTGACTGATTGTACCACAGCTCCTGGCTTAAGTTTCAGCACCACAGTGTAAGTTTCTCGAATCTGACTTCTTGTGAGGTCAATAACTCTGATAAATACATAATGGGCAAGGAACATATGGTTTTTAGTCAAATCAATTATAGTAGCAGCAAGCCATCAAAGTTGACCTCCAGTCCTCCTTCTCATCTTCACGCTCTCTTTATCAAACTGAACAGAACATAGCTCATAGGCTAGTCCATGCAAAACATAGTGCATTTTTTTAACTAGGGCTAATAAAAATAAAACAACTAAAGCTTTTGACTCTCCTCCTGAACTGCCACTGTAGGCCTACACAGCACAATCATTGGTTAAGGCAACACAAAAAAACGTTTTTGATCAGATAAAGCAGAGCAGGCCAGGACTCAGGGTTGGAATATCCGTTGCAGTGTGTAATGCAGCCTAGTTGTATTTACACTATTCCATCAGCTATCTTAGAAATATAACTTTGCTCTTCTCCGAGCATGCACTTCGTGGCCTATAGCCTAAAAGGGCACTTGATATTGTGCGTCCATCTGAGAATCAGAGATGAGGTGCGGCATCGGGCACACATCGATATATAGCCTAATAGGCAACTAATTCTAAAACACTGAGAAATATTGACATTTCATCAATTACAAATTGCATGACTCTCCCCTGGACTATATTTAAAAAATACTAAACACTACCCTTGACTGAAAAAGCATGACCCTCCCCCATTTTCCTCCAGGTAACCATTCTGTACATTTCTATCCATCCCTTACATCAGACAGTTCGGAGGGGGGTAACTCTCCAAGAAGGCTGGGCTGCGACCTCCTTAGGTAGTGGTTGAGATGTGACCAGTTCGCAAGTTTACATTACAGAAAAAGGTCCAGCTGAAGGTATTTTTGTGAAATCTCTAGGCATTCTCTTGTAGTGAGAATAGGGCCTAAGGTATAAGGCATTGTTTTCATATTGCATCTCAAAGGAACCAGGATGTTAGGTTATTTGCTGTTTTTGACTAACTAAGCCCCCGAAGATGTGCATATTTCCCTAGGCAAGACAATATTATGTCTCTTTGTAGCATTCGGACATATTCTCCACTAATGATATTGGATTATGAAGTTAGCAAACTCTGCAGGGAGTGAAAAGCCTCATTTTCATGGTAGAAATTGTTTACTTTCCGTGGCAGCTCAGTGACCAGAACCAATTCATTACGTCAAACACCAACTTGGAGATAATTGTTGTAGCTTGTGATCTTGGAGAAAACACCCAGCCACCTTGTCTCCTTCGTAGCATAAGGCCACAGAGGCGTTAATGAGCAGCCCTCTGTTCCACAACACATACAAAGACAGTTATTCAAAAGGCAGGAAAGCTGTACCTTGAGCTGAACCTCCTCCGCAATGTATTATGGTTTTTCTAATTGTCTAATATAATTACTTTGGAGATGCATAATCAGTCAGTGACCTCAACCTCTCCCTACACTCGGCTCCCAGAAGAATACTGTCACAACACAGCTAACCCGAGCTTCCAGGGGCCACGTTTCATAGCCAGTGTGGAGATCTTAGGCTTTGTGTTTTGTTTGGCTCATATAAGCTAGATCCTATACACGAGGGGAAATACACAATAAGTGTGACAAAATAGACAAGCTGATTTTCTTAACAGGAGAGTATGTGAGTTTACTGTAGAAAGATGGCTATATCTGGTGTCTTGTGGCAGACAGGGTGCTTAGAGAGTCGGTTCAACGTATCCAAGGGAAGGCAGTCCAGACAGAAGCACGGATGTGAGCCTTAGGGCTACGACGAAGGATTACGAGAGAGAAAGGGAGAGAGAGAATGAAAGATTTAAAAAAAAAGAGAATGAAAGAAAGCTAGAGATAAGAGTCAGAGAACATTTTAAGGCTACACTTTTGAAACTCCAATAAAGCCAGCTGGCTCGGGGCTGCTTTGGAAAATGGATAATGGGCTTTCAATGTTGGAGAAAACCAGAGGCCAGTGGAGCGGAGGACAGGGATGCGGGCCCAGCAGAGGGGTCTGGCAGAGCTAAACCATAGCATGGTCAGGCCAGTGTGAGAGAGCTCATTTGCCATGGTTAAGATTTCTGAACTGGGGCTCAGCTGGGTTGAGCTACACGCTAGCTAGCCTTCTGATTCTCTCTGTGCTTTCACCACAATCTCCACAACGTCTTATGAATATATTCTAATATAATAAGCAGTAGATCATAAGGAATAATTCACGATATCATAGTGTATCATAGTGTATCATATTTACAGCTATTCTTGCATATTGGAGGCAACTGCAATCTATACGGTTGAGTGGGTAGGCCTATATATTACAAACGGCTGCGTAAACAGTATGGAGTAAAGTCATTGCAGATATGTGTCTCTTGGGTGATACTACACACAATACACACACACACAAACTACCCTGCTCCCCAACCCTGTGGTAACGACAGTAGTCCCCCGCTGTTGCGTCCCTCCTTGCTCCTCTGAGCCGCAATATTAACATAAAAGTTGCATGCAAAGAACCAGGAAGTGCTTCCGACCATGATATTCCTTCTACCCTGCTTAACCCGATGTGCCTGACTAGTTTACCCTAGCCTAAAGGCATGTGGCAGCCCAGCCATGCGTATACCTCCTGTTTACCGGCAGTGGAATATGCGCTGCTGTGTGAAAAATCATCTCCTCTCAGGGATGTACATGTAATGATATACTGATTATAATCCCCGAAGTGCCTCTTCCGGGTGCAATCAGTGTTTCAACAGATTCATGAAGGAGTTTGCATCCAGATTTTCCCACTTTGACTACTGAGAAGAGAAGAAAGTTCCGCTGCACTGAAACGAGAAGGTTGTAGTACTATTTCACATGGGTGAACGGTGAATCCCCACTCTTCCTCTGAGCAGGCAAAATCTCCTAAGCTTGGCAACAGTGCCCTCCTACTGTAGGCCTATGGCAAAGGGTCAGACCATGGGTTCAAACAGTATTTGTTTTCTGGCACAGTTGAACCAATAACATAGTCCCAAAAGTGCAAATTCCTCCCACCTGACACTCAAGTCATGCTCAATATAACGCTTCAACTATTTGAAAGAAAACAAACACTGTTTGTCTGGGAAGAATAGGGCTGGTGCAACTTGTGTCATTGGCACCATAGAGTGTACAGTGCCACAGACAGAGGTGCTTTTTTATTATCTGGCTCACTGAAGAGTGGGTGTAGGGTGAGTCCATGCTATGCTATTGAGAAATTGATCCCACATCCTCTCAGACGTAAATTACAGACAGTCATTATGAAGTGAATTCATCTTGTTAGGGGCCAAGCCACGGCTCAATATTTTGCTCTAGATCTTCACCTCAGCTTATTGAGTGGTCCTCAGTCAGTGGGGAGGAGAAGGATTTGCCAAAAGAGGCTGGCGAGATGATGCCTGCCTGAAAATCGACATCTTTGTTATGGCTTCCTCTAGCATAGGATATGCATAGAGAATATCTTTAGCTTACATGAAATGCATATGCGCATATACACACTTGCACACACACACACACACCGTTTCAAACACGCTACGGCTAGATAAATGACCCAACTACCGTAGGATGACTCAGCAGTGTTTGTGTATGTGATGCAACTCAAGCACATCCTCCCTGCATTATTGCGTACATGCGCGTACGTGTGCTTTCGTGCACAACCCTTCCACACATGTACACATATTTATGGAGTTGACCTCATCCCAGCCTTGACCACATTGAACCTTTGATGAGGATCCTCTGTCACGATCAACTCTTTGTCTCTTCTCCTCTCTCTCTCTGTGTATGTCAATGGTTTGGCATGTCATATCCACCCGGCCCTATGTCACATATTATACCTACTTATCAGCTGGAGACATCTCCCCCATCATCCTCTGGGGTAAACAGACTGAACCCCGCTTGTGTCCCAAATGGCACCCTATTCCATAGATAGTGCACTACTTTTGACCGGGACCCTATCTGTAGGGAAATAGGATTCCATTTGGGACACAGACATGGCAAGTGTTCCGCACACGCCTTTCTGTCACTCTGGATGTGCTGCTGTCACACCGTAGTTAGCGCATGGGAGGCAGCAGGAACAAGCTACACATGGAGCCATTCAGCTCTAACTTTGGCGGCTGTCCCTCTCTCTCCTCTGCACTCCTATCCTCCAATGATTTGAGAAAAAGCTGAAAATAATGTATTTCCCTCCTACAAAACGACCCCCCCCACCATCTGTGCATGAGTTCCGGGTACACACACACCTGCAGCTCATATGCACACACACACAGGAATACACAAGTGTGTGCAGGCGCACAAGCATATATGCCATGGTACACACACACATGTGCATCGCACACACACACATACACTGTACACTCTCCACCTTCATCCAGCACACCACTAACACACACCTTCCCCTCCCAGCTCCTGGAGGTCTTGTAGATAACCCACTATCTCACAAATTATAATACGCAGTCAGCCAGCTCAGCTTCAGCACACCTTGTAATGGCATTGGATTAGTGGCCGTCTCAAGGTCCAAATTCAATTTAAATGTTTAGTTGACATGCTCTGGGTGTATGGAATGGCATGTGTGTGTATATGACCTGTATGTGCGAGTGTGTTCATGCGTATCCACTGTATGCAACTGTGGAAAGTTAGTGTGCAGAACTGCCTCACTTTGTATTGCCCTGCATTAGTCTGACCACTAGAGTACCTGGGGCATTTCTAAAGCCCTCATGACCTGGCGCTCGACCTTGTGTCCATGTTTTGACATGCTGTTAAACGTTTTGGCCTTTTCAAAGTACATGTTCATAGTATGCCGCCACTGATGAGTTTTATGGTTACCTAGCTTTATTTTCCCATCAAGCCAAAATCAGATACAGAAAATCAGATCAGAATCAAAATCAGATACAAAAATCAGATCAGATACGTCCACAGTCAAGAGGCAAAGAGCACAAAGACTTTAACCCATAAAGATAACGCACCGCTACACAGTTACACTATCACTCTACAGTGCCTCTGTCCTCCTCTCTCTTTCACTGCTAGGCAGCAGCAATAGTGCCACTGCATGTACAATATTTACTTTATAATCTTACTGACAATTATGGCAGACATCTTTCAGCATGATGACGACGAGGATGCGGATGAGGGTGATGATGATAAAGAATAATAATAACAATGATAATTAAAATTATAACAACCAGAATAATGTTAACAATAATAATATTAAGGCACTCTACAAATAAAGTAATAATAACATTTAATTCGTAGAGTGCCTTCGCGGGCTCTTCACTGTTGAGTGATGCTGACGATGGTGATGGTGATGACGATGACGGTGATGATGGTGATGAACAGAAGGAGGATAAAGGAGAGGATAGTGTATCTAGACTGCAGAAGGAGCAGAGAGTCTCAACCCACTCCAGTAGTTCTGTAAAAGGAGCAGCACTGACATCTGGTGGAAACAGAGGGCAGTAAAGTACAGTATAATAAACCCCACTGCAACATGGTCTGTGAACAGGGCGGAATGGGACAAGAATTCCCCGAGAACACATGCAACAATTTCAAAGTTACAGTTCATATAAGTAAATCAGTCAATTGAAATAAATTCATGAGGCTCTAATGTATGGGTTTCACATGACTGGGAATACAGATATGCATCTGTTGGTCACAGATACTTTTTTAAAGTAGGACCCTGGATCAGAAAACCAGTCAATATCTGGTGTGACCACCATTTGTCTCATGCAGCGCGACACATCTCCTCCCATAGAGTTGATTAGGCTGTTGATTTTGGCCTGTCAATTGTTGTTCTACTCCACTTCAATGGCTGTGTGAAGTTGCTTGATATAGGCGGGTACTGGAACACGCTGTCATACACGTCGATCCAGAGCATCCCAAACATGCTCAATGGGTGATATGTCTGGCGAGTATGCAGGCTATGGAAGAACTGGGATATTTTCAGGTTCCAGGAATTGTGTACAGATCTTTGCAACATGGGGCTGTGCATTATCATGCTGAAACATGAGGTGATGGCAGCGGATGAATGGCATGACAATA
Organism: Salvelinus namaycush; assembly: GCF_016432855.1. Classification (NCBI taxonomy): domain Eukaryota; kingdom Metazoa; phylum Chordata; class Actinopteri; order Salmoniformes; family Salmonidae; genus Salvelinus; species Salvelinus namaycush. Next base: position 10,774,966 of record NC_052335.1, read on the forward strand.
GGCCTCAGGAACTCTTCACGGAATCTCTGTGCATTCAAATTGCCATCAATAAAATGCAATTGTGTTTGTCCGTAGCTTATGCCTGCCCATACCATAACCCCACTGCCACCATGGGGCACTCTGTTCACAACGTCGACATCAAGCAAACCGCTCGGCCTACACAATGCCATACACATTGTCTGCGGTTGTGAGGTTGGTTGGATGTACTGCCAAATTATGTAAAACGAAGTTGAAGATGGCTTATGGTAGAGAAATTAACATTCAGTTCTCTGGCAACAGCTCTTCTGGACATTCATGCAGTCAGCATGCCAATTGCACACTTCCTCAAAACTTGAGACATCTGTGGGATTGTGTTGTGTGACAAAACTGCACATTTTAGAGTCATTTTATTGTCCCCAGCACAAGGTGCAGCTGTGTAATTATCATGCTGTTTAATCAGCTTCTTGATATGCCACATCTGTCAGGTGGATGGATTATCTTAGCAGCAAAGGATAAATGTTCACTAACAGGAATGTAAAAATGTCGTTTTTTTGACAAATACATTCCTTGGATCTTTTATTTCAGCCCATGAAACATGGGACCAACACTGTACGTGTTGCATTTCTGTTTTTGCTCAGTTTACATAGATCTTTATGTGCAGTAACTAATATCTGTGGCTGATTGATTTGGGGTTCAACACCTGAGGAAGTGGAAACAAAAACCACATTAACTTGATCACTAACTCTAAATATAATACACACTGCTAGTAGCCATGTATTCATCCAATAGTAAATATAATGTCTTAAAAAAAACTTTGCAGTTGTAGACTACTACCCATGAGACCTATAAGCCTATGCCCTCACAATGGTCGGTGCACATTTTGCGCACGTTCGCAGCTCCATATCTCAAAGCCATATTAAATATCTTGATTGTAAAATAGTTGATATTGAGCTGAATATTGACAGTTGAAAAATAAATTATACTGAGCTAAATATTAAGAGTTGAGAAATAAATTATACCTAGAGAAAGCTGAGACCCTCCTCTCTTCGATAGGGAGAAAGGGGACGAAGCTTCCAAAAGCGTTTTTCCCACAATTTAATTTCGAAATGTTATACAAATCAGACAGCATTTTTCTCTTAAGCTGATGGGGGAGAAGAGAATGTGTCGCTCATCACGGCAGCAGGCCCCAGTGAGGGCACAGGCACAGGGACAGGGGCGGGGCACACGCTTTCATTACAGGAATCATAAGGATAACGCACTTTACTATTTGACCAGCCCACCAAACTAAACTATTTGACCATTTTTATGGCGTTTTGAGTGAAGTGACAATGTAGAATGTGCTCTTTCTACATTTATAGGCACCTTTTTGTGTTTTACAATCCATCTTGGATAACTGATGACAGAGTCGAAGCAGATCTCTCTACTCATTCCGTGTTTGACTTAGAACGTGTTTGAATGACTGGGCCGGCTGATCAGCCAACAACTCATTATTGATTAGTATACTAGAAAAAAAATGCGCAGAAATCTCTTTAAAAAGCCCATGGACTGCTGGCCATGTCATCTTCCTCAATGTTTCATTTATATGTTTAAAAAAAAATGTGTGTGTCAATTTCGACCAGCCCACCAAACTAAATAATTGTCAATTTTCCAGAATTGCCAGATGGGCAATTTGTCCCTGTCCGTGAATGACCTCTCACCTCTCTGTACCTCCTGACCTCTGTAATGACCTAATGAAAAGATTTGGCATGTATCCTCAGATCCTCAAAAGGTTTTACAGATGCACCATCGAGAGCATCCTGACGGGTTGTATCACTGCCTGGTACAGCAACTTTTCGGCCTTCGACCGCAAGGCACTACAGAGGGTAGCGCGTACGGCCCAGTACATTACCAGGGCCAAGCTTACTGCCATCCAGGACCATCCAGGACCACGGCAAGCAGTACTGGAGCGTCAAGTCTAGGTCCAAGAAGCTTCTAAACAGCTTCTACGCCCAAGCCATAAGTCTCCTGAACAGCTAATCAAATGGTTACCCAGACTACTTGCATTGCCCCCCCCCCCTATTTTACACTGCTGCTACTCTCTGTTATTATCTATGCATAGTCACTTTTTTAAATGTTTTTTTCCCAACTTAATTTAACCAGGTAGGACAGTTGAGAACAAGTTCTCATTTACAACTGTGACCTGGCCAAGATAAAGCAAAGCAGTGCGACAAAAACAACAACACAGAGTTGTACATGGGATAAACAAACATACAGTCAATAACACAATAGAAAAATCTTTGTATACAGCGTGTGCAAATGAAGGAAGGAGGAACGGCAATAAATAGGCCGTAGTTATCAATTTAGCAATTTACACTGGAGTGATATATGTGCAGATGAGGATGTGCAAGTAGAAATACTGGTGTGCAAAAGAGCAGAAAAACAAAAACAAATATGGGATGAGGTAGGTAGTTGGTTGGATGGGCTATTTACAGATGGGCTGTGTAAAGCTGCAGTGATCGGTGAACTGCTCTGACAGCTGATGCTTAAAGTTAGTGAGGGAGATATGTCTCCAACTTCCGTGATTTTTTAAATTCGTTCTAGTCATTAGCAGCAGAGAACTGGAAGGAAAGGCGGCCAAAGGAGGTGTTGGCTTTGGGGATGACCAGTGAAATATACCTGCTGGAGCACGTGCTACGGGTGGGTGTTGCTATGAACTGAGATAAGGCGGAGCTTTACCTAGCAAAGACTTATAGATGACCTGTAGCCAGTGGGTTTGGCAACGAGTATGAAGCGAAGGCCAGCCAACGAGAACATACAGGTCGCAGTGGTGGGTAGTACATGTGACTTTGGTTACAAAACGGATGGCACTGTGATAGACTGCATCCAATTTTATGAGTAGAGGCTATTTTATAAATGACATCGCCGAAGTCAAGGATCAGTAGGATACTCCGTTTTACAGGGTATGTTTGGCAGCATGAGTGAAGGAGGCTTTGTTGCGAAATAGGAAGCCGATTCTAGATTTAATTTTGGATTGGAGATGCTTAATATGAGTCTAGAAGGAGAGTTTACAGTCTAGCCAGAAACCTAGGTATTTATAGTTGTCCACATAATCTAAGTCAGAACCGTGCAGAGTAGGGATGCTAGTCGGGCGGGCAGCGATTGGTCGAAGAGCATGCATTTCGTTTTACTAGCATTGAAGAGCAGTTGGAGGCCACGGAAGGAGTGTTGTATGGCATTGAAGCTTGTTTGGAGGTTAATAACTCTACCTACATGTACATATTACCTCAATTACCTCGACACCGGTGCCCTGCACATTGACTCTGTACCAGTACTCCCTGTATATAGCCCCCCTATTGTTATTTACTGCTGCTCTTTAATTATTTGTTATTCTTATCTCTTACTTTTTTTGTATTTTCTTTAAACTGCATTGTTGGTTAAGGGCTTGTAAGTAAGCATTTCACTGTAAGGTCTACACCTTTTGTAATCAGTGCATGTGACAAATAACATTTGATTTTATTTGATTTTTGAAGTTAATTCAAGCCACGTAGACACACCATTCCATTACAAATATGACCGAAGTAGCAACATTACATTATCAAGTCACTAAACATTGCTTTGTTACAGGAATCTTGAAAAGGGAATAAATTAATATAAAAAGTAAAGATAAGACTAAATAAGGAATAGAAAATACCTGGTAAGGTATTTAGTAACAGCAATACGATGTAATTAACCTAACATACAATGAAGAGATCTATTTTCGTTTAGTTGCAAATTATTCCCTATTATGTACAATTATAAATGTTGGTTTGAAGTCAATATGTCTTCACAGAATAGCAAAAAAATATGTAAGTGGAGCCATCCTCTATTAAGCTTCCAGGCGTCTTATGCACAGTTCAGATGCCGAATTGAATAGGTATGAAGAGTGGGCTGGCACGGTTAAGAGCTTTGGTTGACGTACCAATTAGTTTCATAAAACCGCTCTCAACACCGTTCTCAACGCTGCAGCAAACTTCCTCGATGGTTTTGGGTACGAATTCTCGAATTCTCGAGTTCTCAGCGAACTCTCACAGAAGACCTCCACCTGCAAATCCGAGGTCATGATTGTGCCTTTGTTGTGGGTGTGGTAGAGAAGCAACATTTTATTTGCATGCAATTAACATATATTAACATGCAGTGGACGTGGAAGAACTGCTCGGGGGCGCTGCATGAAACAGAGGCGTGCTTCAACCGCACGGCGCGGAAAGAGGGGCAGAGGCTGCCGAACTACCGTCAAAAGTCCGACGAGTCTCGCTGTTTCAGAGAGCACTATATCCCCACTCTTGCAAAGAGAAAGTGATGTATTTTTTAGTTCGGTGCAGCGACAGAGCGCTGTTTGAACTAGGGTTTACTGCCCTAGAGAGATGCTGCGTATGAGACCTTAGCTGTCCACTGCCCTGTGGTGCTGAACTTCGGAATGACAGTTTTCGCTGGCCGCTTTAGTGGTGCTGAAACGCCGCTTTGACCTTATTTACATAAGCGCCAACAGACATTTTACACTTATGACACTTGAGACAAAGTAAGCACGTAACTTGTTTAGGTAATAACTGTAGGCTATCTGTCTCAAATGACGCCTTGCAATCAGATGATGTATTATTGCCTTCTGAACACTGGATGGCAGGACTGTGTAGCCTAAGTAAAGCCAGTGCCAATGCTGACCATTGCACACAGTAGAAGAGATGTCCCTAAGCCTTTATAGATGAGAGCTGATTTAACATTCAGATTTCCACCATGTCTCTTGTGTGATTTTAGAGTTTTACGCCCAGCAAAACGTTCAGCCACAGCATGTCATCCTACATGGACTGTATTGAGTAATGCCATAGACAACAGGGCTTGTTTAATCCCATTTCGTCTACACCTGCACCCTTAATAGGCCTAATGCTCCGAGGTAGCCTACAGAAGGTGAGTGGATATGTAGCACTGGGGAGTGGAGGAGGGTGAAGTTGCCACTAAAAACGGATCTTTCCCAATAATGGTTAAGGTTATATGGGGAGGGGAAGCGGACCCCAGATATGTACGGGAAACTTCACCCGGAGCCTGAGGAATAGCACTGCGCAATGAAGGGTCTATGCATGGTTACTGTAGACTATCAGTGCTTTTGGCTTGATTCAATTTGTATTAATGTTGAAACTAAATTAAACTGGCAAAGTTGTTGTAAGTTTGTATTATCAAAAACCCTCATTCATCATAGCGTTACTGAAGTTACTATGAACATTTGCTGATTCGACGCACATATTTCTGATTAGTGAGCCGATAGGTTCATTATATCACTGATTAGTGAGCCGATAGACTAATTGATTGAGCTGACCCCACAATTGTGATGGCGATTAGAGGGTCGGAGATGACTGAGTATGAATACTTCCGGGTAATATGGTCGTGGTTTATAGATGTGTGAGGGGAACATGACTTGCAGCTACACTGGCCAGCTAGGTAGACTGTACTGTAAATTGATGAGCTTTTGCCTGCGTTATTTAATTTTACAGCACATACATATGTGGCTCGTAAAACGATTAGTTGTACAAAGTCATGAAATGCAAGGTGGGTAAATTGACATTACGGTCTGCCATGCCGCGGAAGAGCCCATGCTTTTAGTGCGCAGTGACCAAAAGTGAAGTTGCCGCTTCCTCGCTCTTCCCTTTGGAGTCGCAGTAGCAGAATCAGAGTGCTTACAGTATGTAGCCTATGTGACTGCCAGACCCCTGTTTCTCTCTGACACCGATGCGGTGGCACTAGGTAGCAGATTGTCAAACTGCGGGGTGAGGAGCCGCGGAGGAGACGTAAACCCAATAATCAGTGCCACAGGGCCGTCTATCAACGCGGCTGCAGTACAGCAATCTGACACTGGCATGCGCACTGCAGTTTAGAGTCAATTCGAGTCTCCTCAACCGGAGCCACAGGCAGCAGTGACTATTCCGATAACAGCCGTCCCCAGTTCCTGTTTCCGCCGCAGCTTTTTCCAACCGAATTTTGGACCAAAACATCGCCGCTGCGTCAGACTTCAACTTCGTCAGGCCTCCCCTCTCGGATCTCCCGGAAGCCTGGTGTGTCAAGTGAAGGTACGTGATTTTTCTCTGCTCGTTGTCTCTGTGCATAGCGAAAACACAGCGAGGTGAGCTCCGAGCTCGGTCCATATGTTTCCAGTCCATCCTTGCCTGGCATGTTGACTGCGTCGCGGCTGCTGTTGAGATCGTGGTGAAATAATAGCGGTCATGTTTGGAATGACTAGTCCCTGTAATAGCACCGCTCTCACCCGGTGTGCTGTGTTGTGTCCTGCTCCGAATAGCCAATGGACAGAGCTGTTTCCAAACGATCTCTTTTCAAAAAATCTCCAAAGCATATTGCCACTTTATGCTACAATGTATCATGGAACAAATGCATTGATTTGATGAACTGGACAGGGTGTATCTGACATGCACGCAATACATTGCGAGACATTTCAGACCTATGTGAGAAGTGTAATATCCGGAGACCTGCTGCTGGTATGTTGCACATTCACTGCCTATATTGGTACTGTTGTGATGTCATTGTTATGAGCTGCACATGAATGAAAACACTGGTTTAGTGGCATAACTAGAAAGTGAAGTGCTCTCACATCGGGCGCTGACCTCACCCGTGAAAACGTGAGGGAAATAAAATTGACATATGACATGGTCTTATCTGACCATGTTATGCTGAATGGACAAAGCCTGTTGTCGGAAGAGTGTTGCTGATGCTGCAGCGCAGTCAGAATAAATAACATCCGAAATGATATTGGCTGCACATCTTCCATGTGCACGCAGCACGCACAGCTAGACAGACAGGGTATGGGTTCTTCGGGTTATTGGGTGATAACAGCGGTTAAGCTAGCCTACTGAGAGGTAATGGCTGATGCTTCGACCATGCCAAGCTTGGATATGTCTGCATGTGATGCGACACGAGCATGACGAACCGTCCATAATTCATGTTTTGTTCTCATTCAGATACCGGAACACAGACCTAGAAAGGCTATGTCGCGCGCGGGATTCTGACTCAATTCATTCCCACCCAGCGTTGTCACCCACATTCTCGCTGTAAGTGCTCATGGTTTAGATTTCGTATTTTTGTTGTTTCCCAACTTGAGTTTGAGTTCGGGTTCATTCCAAGCACATATACAGATAGGGCTCTACCTGTGATAAGAGCACATGCCCATTTGCCCTTTTGTTTAGGGTAAAACAATAAATATATTATAATAATTCCTATACAGTTTTTGTCATTGTTGTCCACAAATATTGAGCAAACCCAACAGTTTTTTTTGCTGTAAAAATGTATTGGGTATACTCATAATATTTGTCTTACATCATCAACTAATATGTAATCATATTATCGGTAAATCCAAATAGTTTTTTACAGCTATTCTTATTTTCCTGGATTTAATTTTGGAAGTATAAATTCAAATAACTTATTCAATTATTTTACTCAAAACATAGGACATTATATTTACTCAATAATATTGTGTGTAAATTTGTTGCTTGAATTTTTAAAAGTAGATTCAACACTAAGAAAAGTACCAGGACACCAGGAAACCTTGTCAAACAAATAAACATTTATTTGTTAAGATACTTGACAAGTTTTTTTTCTGTTTAGATATGTACAAATACAAATAGGAAATATGCAAAAAAGACAGGGATGGATTACCAAACTGGCACACAGGGCACATGCCTAGAGAGGTCGGGGCCCAGAAAGCATATTATAGAAACATTTTTAGAATTGCAGGAAAAGTGCTTTAAAAATAACATTTTCTCTCAGCCTCATGGCAAAATGTGTAGAATAGCAGGATATTTGTTTTAAACTGCAAAATTATCTCAGCCTCATGACAAAATGTGAATAAAAGCATGAGATGAGCTTTAAAACAGCACATTTGACAGTATATTTGCCCCATAAAGTGTAGAAGTGCAGGAAATTAGCTTTAAAACGGCAGCAGTTTATTTTAGCCTAATGACAAAATGTGTAGAATAGCATTATAAAACTGCACATTTTGCTCTCTGCACCATGTCAAAATGTGTTGATATACAGGAAGTTAGTTGCCCGGGGGGCCCCAAATGCGGTATTCCGGCCCTGAATGAGACAATACAGTATATATGCCTTCTGCCCTTCACTTTTCTGCGTACTGGATGTGGAAAAATAAGCTCTGTGATCCTTTTATAAAAGCCACGAAATACTGAAAAGCATTACTTTAGACTTGGCCTCCGACTCTGTAATGATAAAAAATCATCCAATTTCCTATGTTAACCGGTTGGTCAAATAAAGGCTGAACTCTATAGACCTTAAGGATAATTATAAACGTGGATGGTTTCATTTGGAAATTACTACGGTAGCACCCATGGTAGTAAAAATGCAACGTTTCCGGGTCTTACAGGGTTAAGCCAGTAGCTTATTCTTCAGGGCTTGCACTTTTGGGGAGAGCTTAGAACTATCCAGCTCCAGGAAAAGCTTCTGGAATGCCTTGAAGGTGTACCTGAGCTCCTTGGGATAGCAGCGGTTGAGTGCGTACTTAAGCCCTACAAGCGCGGAACAGGCCTTTGCAACATTACCCAGGTGGATCAGTACTTGTACTTCCAGAAGCATGCACTACCCTTCGTGATCACGCAGACTTTCAAAGGCTGTGGTGTGAGGTCCTGCTGGACACCGCCTCCTTCAGCATCCTTTCAAATCACTAAATCAACATGACCATGTTGTCGTTGTCATGTCCTTGCTGTCATCTGTCAGGCTACACAGCTCTCAATGTTGGCCATCAAATGTTAGAATTGAACTTGCATGACGCGTGATTCAGAACTGTCGTGTTTGTTACCAGAATACACGGTTGCATTTTCTTAAGTTACGAATCAAGAGCAGAATGTTCACAAAAATCATATATATACACTACCGTTCAAAAGTTTTTGAAAGAAAAGCAATTTTTTTTGTTCATTTAAAATAACATCAAATGGATCAGAAATACAGTGTAGACATTGTTAATGTTGTAAATGACTATTGTAGCTGGAAACAGCAGATTTTTAATGGAATATCTACATAGGTGTACGGAGGCCCATTATCAGCAACCATCACTCCTGTGTTTCAATGGCACGTTGTGTTAGGTAATCCAAGTTTATAATTTTAAAAGGCTAATTGATCATGAGAAAACCCTTTTGCAATGATGTTAGCACAGCGGAAAACTGTTGTTCTCATTAAAGAAGCAATAAAACTGGCCTTCTTTAGACTAGTTGAGTATCTGGAGCATCAGCATTTGTGGGTTCGATTACAGGCTCAAAATGGCCAGAAACAAATACATTTCTTCTGAAACTCATGAGTCTATTCTTGTTCTGAGAAATGAAGGTTATTCCATGTGAGAAATTGCCAAGAAACTGAAGATCTCATACAAAGCTGTGTACTACTCCCTTCGCAAAACAGTGCAAACTGTCTCTAACCAGAATAGAAAGAGGAGTGGGAGGCCCCAGTGCACAACTGAGCCAGGTGTGATATCCCTCCTAAATAGCTCGGGCTAATGTTCCTATCGATTCAGTAAAGCCAGCAGGCTAGTCTTTTTTTATTGGTATGTAACTGTTATGAAAGTTGTATTGTCAATTTTGTTTTGTATTTAAACTCCACTTCAAACGTGTACATGATACTGCAACAAAATGTCCTCATGGGGACAATAAAATCAGTAAGTAAGAGCCTGGAATCGAACATCTCTGGAGAGACCTTAAAAAACTGTGCAGCGACGCTCCCCATCCAACTTGACAGAGCTTGAGAGGATCTGCAGAGAACAAATGGGAGAAACTACCCAAATACAGGTGTGCCATGCTTGTACTGTAGCATCATACCCAAAAAGACTCGAGGCTGTAATCGCTGCCAAAGATGCTTCAACAAAGTACTAAGTAAAAGGTCTGAATACTTATGTTAATGTGATGTTACAGTTTTTGTTTTTAATACATTTGCAAAAATGTCTAAGAAACATTTTTTGCTTTGTCATTATGGGGTATTGTGTGTAGATTGATGAGGGGAAAAATATTTTATCCATTTTAGAATAAAGCTGTAATGTAACAGTGTGTGGAAAAAGTCAAGGGGTCTGAATACTTTCCGAATGCACTGTTTATTTATGTTAGTGCAGATTGCAATTGGATGGCACATTTACCAATACCTAATACACTCCTGTTATTTGGGGGTTCTTCTTGAAGTTCCAAGTGGGTTTAACACCTCAAAATCCTCAACAAAGAGGACTAGAGAGATTCTTTATTCTTGTCCAGCATGGAAGTCATTTTGCTTTAAATATTTACTATCATAACGTGACTCATACCTTGCAGTACTACACTGAACAAAAACATAAACACAACATGTAAAGTGTCCGTCCAATGTTTAATGAGCTGAAATAAAAGATCCATATGCACAAAAAGATTATTTCTAAAAGAAAATGGCACAAATTTGTTTACATCCCTGTTATTGAGCATTTCTCCTTTGCCAAGATGGTCCGTCCACTTGACAGGTGTGTAATATCAAGATGCTGATTAAACAGCAGGATCATTACACAGGTGCACCTTGTGCTGGGGACAATAAACGGCCAATCTAAAATATGCAGTTGTCACACAACACAATGCCACAGATGCCTCAAGTTTTGAGGGAGCGTGCAATTGCCATTCTCACTGCAGGAATATTCACCAGAGCTGTTGCCAGAGAATTGAGTGTTAATTTCTCTACCATAAACATTGTTTTAGATAATTTGGCAGTACGTCCTTCCGGCCTCACAACCGCAGACCACGTGTAACCCATCCAGCCCAGGACTTCTACATCCAGCTTCTTCACCTGATGAATCGTCTTAGACCAGCCACCCAAACAGCTGACGAAACTGTGGGTTTGCACAACCAAAGACTTTCTGCAGTAACTTTCAGAAACCATCTCAGGGAAGGTCATCTGAATGCTCGTCGTACTCACCAGGGTCTTGACCTGATTGCAGTTCGGCGTTGTAACCAACTTCAATGGGCAAATGCTTACTTCGATGGCTACTGGCACGCTGGAGAAGTGTGCTCTTCATTGATGAATCCTGGTTTGAACTGTACCGGGCAGATGGCAGACAGCGTGTATGATGTCGTGTGGATGAGCGGTTTGCTGATGTCAACGTTGTGAACAGAGTGCCCCATGTTGGCGGTGGGGTTATGGTATGTGCAGGCATAAGCTACGGACAACGAACACAATTGCATTTTATCGATGCCAATTTTAACCCTCCTGTTGTGTTCGTTTCATGTTAATTAAGTCTGTGTTCCCGGTCCAAAATGACCGCCCCGTTATAGCTGATTATAAATCCATAATAATACATATATTATCACCTAATGTTGTGTTAGATCTTTTTATCAACTTAAGTTCTTGCAAACATTACAAGTTTTGAACTTCTATTTGCTCTTTATAGCCTGTAGGCCTCATTGACCTGAGCTCATACAACTCATACAACAAAAAGCATCATGTATGGATTATTTTGACTATAACAAATACTCAGATGAAACATATTGTGCTATTTATCACAGACTACTTTGTGTCAAAGTTTAACAAGGTCTCTCCTCACCAGTGTCATGATCAAAGATATGATCAAGAGCCTCACATACAGTATATCGTTTGGTCATTGTGCTGCCACAGAATTAATTCTGAGCATAGCCTCAAAAAAGATTTATATACCAGAGCTGTGAGAAAAGTTCTATATATTATTGAAACAATGTTGCGATTGTTTGTGAGAATGCCAACAGGTGTGGTTCCCGTGGGGGAAAGATTCTATTGGGGAGAGGTTCCCGTAGGGGTTGCCACGGAAGCCAAGGGGAGTGAGGTGTGTGTGTGTGTGTGCTCAAACACACATGCATGTTGGGGTCTGGGAGAGGAAGTGTGTCCATCTGATGAATGGGCATGTGCCTGAACTCAATTTTATACACTAATTCTTGTCTCAAGACAAGTGTACAAAAGTTAAATAAAACACCCAAAATGTAAGGAAAATCATCAAAATGTATTTTGTGTGTTCAGATGCCCTGTGTGGACAAAGTCATGGAACCTTATGACAATCAGATTAAATGAACTACATTTTTCAGAGAGAGAACTTCTAAATCGGTCCAATTCGACCGGAACACAGCCGGAGGGTTAATGCACAGAGATACCGTGACGAGATACTGAGGCCCATTGTCGTTCCATTCATCTTCCGCCATCACCTCATGTTCCAGCACAGTAATGAATGGCCTCATGTCGCAAGGATCAGTACACAATTCCTGCAAGCTGAAAATGTCCCAGTTCCTGCATGGCCTGCATACTCACCAGACATGTCACCCATTGAGCATGTTTGGGATGCTCTGGATTGACGTGTATGGCAGCATGTTCCAGTTCCCACCAATATCCCAAAACTTTGCACAGCCATTGAAGAGGAGTGGGACAACATTTCACAGGCCAAAATCAACAGCCTAATCAACTCTATGCCAAGGAGATGTCACACTGCATGTGGCAAATGTTGGTCACACCAGATACTGACTGGTTTTCTGATTCACACCCTACCTTGTTTTAAGGTATCTGTGACCAATGGATGCATATCTGTATTCCCAGTAGGGCTGTCCCCGACCCAAAAAATCTTGGTAGACCGAGAGTCATGCTGTTCTTGTGTTTAAACATATTTGTCCATATACCGTATAGACAGACACCCTATGTGTTTGAATACAATCAACTACATATGCACTGAGCTGGTCTGATGCTTTAAGCACACTGTTTGATTAAATAATTAAGACACAAATGACTCAAGAAAGTACCCGATGTTTACACTGTTAAAAAAAAGACAGTGAATCCCTGTGTGACTGGCGCATGTTGTCTTGCTCTCCTCCCTACTGCAGTGAATCGGCACCACAGCACAGCAAGTGTTGATTGTGCTGTCCGTGCTGAAGCTGCCACATCATTACAGCCATTTAGTTTCTTACTTGTTTCTGACTGAAAAGTTATGTTACTGAAATCCCTAATTTGTTTAGGTAAAACATTCCCTATTCCATCAACCCTTGCTCTATTTATGTGAAACATGTTAGCATCGCATGCATGTGACCAATAGGGCCTGACCTATAGCCTATCATAATCACATTCATAAATGAGTTATAACAAGCTCCAAACACAGTAACTCCTGACAGGACGTGTCGTGGAAATTGCAAGATTATGTTATAATGCTTGTATTGCATTATAATGGTTGTTTTATTCGACAGAATAGAGTGTTTTGTTAACTATTGTGTGTGTGTTCCACTGAGGAGGGCCTCTATGAGATAACACTGACAGAGGAGATTTACGATGTCTTTGGGTGATAAACCCTAAAGAGCATTCCAGATAACGTGAGGTAATGTTTTTGTGCTATACCGAAAAATACAATAATTTGCATGTTATTAGTTTAAGCACACTATGTTTGTCTATTGATGTGATCAGATCAAATTTGATGACCGATTTATGCAGAAATCCAGGTAATTCCAACGGGTTCACATACTTTTTCTTGCCACTGTAAATTATAAGTAATACCATTCTGTTCCAACGGAAAACAATTGTAAAGCCTTTATTAAAGTATAGTGAAGATTAAAAACAGCCATATCTGTGAAATTGCTTTATCCAACATTTTGCCATTGCATAAGGCTTGGTTCTCATGGAAGCAGTAGGCTATTAAATAAACACTCAAACAGGCAACTGAAGCAGGATCTGTCTTATTTATGTAGATATATATGGATGATTTATAAGGCCGGCACACATAACAGTTAGGCTATTGATTATAGACCTACTTTCTTAGACAATTAGGCGAAAGCAAGGGCTGTTTCCTCAACTCTGCTGCTGCTGCCTCCGCCGCATTGTTATCAATCCCAATATGATGGTTCATTTTGCTATTATGCACATAGCAACACAGGGAAAGCGCTAATTCTACGGTGCACTGAAGGTTATGCTTCAGAACCGCGGACAGCGACCATGTCCAGCGTGGGAGAAAGTGCATTTGTTCTGAAATAATATTAGATTTTTTAGTGTTGGACCATTATTTTGACATAATATAACCATATATAATTTCAGTTTAACATGTTTTAGAGTGATGGACTGTGCCATCCTCGTGGTCTCCGCAATGGATTAGTCCACACAGACAGGCACGAATCAGACAGGTGTCTTGTGCACCATGAAAAAAAAAATACACAATACAAACTGCAGCTCTTCCACTAAGTCATCTATGCATTTCACTGAGACATTGTATATGCTTTTCAACTTCAGCAGCAGCGAGCCAATTTTTAGGACCATTGTGTATTATGCATCTGCCGGATGGTCACAATCTAAACTTGTGTGTGTGTGTGTAATGTTCCCGTATATATTTGTTCTGAAATCACACATCCATCAAACACGCACACTACAGTTGATTCTTCAGATGACGACTGACATGTTGAATTTACACCTTCTCTGTAGGATAATGGGTGCCCTTTAGTAGTGATTTCTTTGCAGCAATTCGGCCATGAAGGCCTGATTCACACAGTCCCCTCTGAACAGTTGATGTTGAGATGTGTCTGTTACTTAAACTCTGTGAAGCAATTTCTGAGGCTGGTAAGTCTAATGAACTTATCCTTTGTAGCAGAGGTAACTCTTGTGGCGATCCTCATGAGAGCCAGTTTCATCATAGCGCTTGATGGTTTTTCCGACTGCACTTGAAAAAACTTTCAAAGTTCTTGAAATGTTCCATATTGACTGACCTTCATTTCTTAAAGTAATGATGGATTGCCGTTTCTCTTTGCTTATTAATATGAGCTGTTCCTGCCATATTATGGACTTGGTATTTTACCAAATAGGGCTATCTTCCTTGTCACAACACAACTGATTGGCTCAAACGCATTAAGAAGGATATAAATTCCACAAATGATCTTTTAAGAAAGCACACCTGTTAATTTAAATGCATTCCAGGTGACTACCTCATGAAGCTGAGAGAATGCCAAGAGTGTGCAAAGCTGTCATCAAGGCAAAGGGTGGCAATTTGAAGAATCTCAAATATAAAATACACTTTTTTTGGTTACTACATGATTCAATATGTGTTATTTCATAGTTTTGATGTCTTCACTATTATTCTACAATGTAGAAAATAGTAACACTCAAAATGTTATGTAATTATTAATTTCTTGTCAATTTCCAATCACCCCAGAATATTTTTTTTACAGTGTAGGATGTTAGGGTTAATGTTAGGGTTAGGGGTTACGTTAAAGGGTTAGTGGTTAGGGTTAGTGGTTAGGGTTAGGGGTTACGTTAAAGGGTTAGTGGTTAGTGTTAGGAGTTACGTTAAAGGGTTAGTGGTTAGGGTTAGGGGTTACGTTAAAGGGTTAGTGGTTAGTGTTAGGAGTTACGTTAAAGGGTTAGTGGTTAGGGTTAGGGGTTACGTTAAAGGGTTAGTGGTTAGGGTTAGGGGAAGGGTTAGTGGTTAGGGTTAGGAGTTACGTTAAAGGGTTAGTGGTTAGGGTTAGGGGTTACGTTAAAGGGTTAGTGGTTAGTGTTAGGAGTTACGTTAAAGGGTTAGTGGTTAGGGTTAGGAGTTACGTTAAAGGGTTAGTGGTTAGGGTTAGGGGTTACGTTAAAGGGTTAGTGGTTAGTGTTAGGAGTTACGTTAAAGGGTTAGTGGTTAGGGTTAGGGGTTACGTTAAAGGGTTAGTGGTTAGTGTTAGGAGTTACGTTAAAGGGTTAGTGGTTAGGGTTAGGAGTTACGTTAAAGGGTTAGTGGTTAGGGTTAGGGGTTACGTTAAAGGGTTAGTGGTTAGTGTTAGGAGTTACGTTAAAGGGTTAGTGGTTAGGGTTAGGGGTTACGTTAAAGGGTTAGTGGTTAGGGTTAGGGGTTACGTTAAAGGGTTAGTGGTTAGGGTTAGGGGTTACGTTAAAGGGTTAGTGGTTAGGGTTAGGAGTTACGTTAAAGGGTTAGTGGTTAGGGTTAGGGGTTACGTTAAAGGGTTAGTGGTTAGTGTTAGGAGTTACGTTAAAGGGTTAGTGGTTAGGGTTAGGGGTTACGTTAAAGGGTTAGTGGTTAGGGTTAGGGGTTACGTTAAAGGGTTAGTGGTTAGTGTTAGGAGTTACGTTAAAGGGTTAGTGGTTAGGGTTAGGGGTTACGTTAAAGGGTTAGTGGTTAGTGTTAGGAGTTACGTTAAAGGGTTAGTGGTTAGGGTTAGGGGAAGGGTTAGCTAACATGCCAAGTAATTGCAAAGTAGCTAAAAAGTTGTAAGTACACTACATGACCAAAGTGTATGGACAGTATCTGCTCGTCGAACATCTCATTCCAAAATCATGGGCATTAATATGGAGTTGGTGCCCCCTTTGATGGGGTGCCCCCTTCTCCACTTTTCTGAGAAGGCTTTCCACTAGATGTTGGAACATTGCTGCGCGGACTTGCTTCCATTCAACCACAAGAGCATTAGTGAGGTCGGACACTAATGTTGGGAGATTCGGCCTGGCTTACAGTCGGTGTTCATCCCAAAGGTGTTTGACGGGGTTGAGTTCAGGGTTCTGTGCAGGCCAGTCAAGTTCTTCCACATTGATATCTACAAACCATTTCTGTATGGATCTCAGTTTGTGCACAGGCCTTCCCCAAACTGTTGCCACAAAGTTGGAAACACAGAATCGTCTTGAATGTCATTGTATACTGTAGCGTTAAGATTACCCTTCACTGGAACTTAGGGGCCTAGCCCAAACCATGAAAAACTGCCCCAAACAATTATTCCTCCTTCACCAAACTTTACAGTTGGCACTATGCATTGGGGCAGGTAGCATTCTCCTGGCATCCGCCAAACCCAGATTCGGCCACCGGACTGCCAGGTGGTGACGTGTGATTCATCACTCCAGAGAACACGTTTCCACTGCTCCAAAGTCCTTTGGGAGTGAGCTTTACACCACTCCAGGCGACCCATGACATTTCGCATGGTGATTCTTGTGTGCGGCTGCTCGGCCATGGAAAACCATTTCATGAAGTTCCTGACGAACAGTTATTGTGCTGACGATTCTTCCAGAGACAGTTTCGAACTCGGTAGTGAGTGTTGCAACTGAGGACAGACGATTTTTACATGCTACGCGCTTCAGCATTCGGCGGTCACGTTCTGTGAGCTTGTGTGGTCTATCATTTCGCGGCTGAGCCGTTGTTGCTCCTAGACATTTCCACTTCACAATAACAGCACTTATCGTTGACCGGGGCAGCTCTAGCAGGGCAGACATTTGACAAACTGACTTGTTGGAAAGGTGGCATCCTATGACGGTGCCATGTTGAAAGTCACTGAGCTTTTCAGTAAGGCCATTCTACTGCCAATGTTTGTCTATGGAGATTGCATGGCTGTGTGCTCGATTTTCTTCACCTGCCAGAGACGGGTGTGACGGAAATAGCTGAATCCACTCATTTGAATGGCTGTCCACATACTTTTGTATATATACTGTAGTTGCAAAGTTGCTAAGTAGCTAAAGTTGTCCTTGATGAGATTCGAACACGCAACCTTTTGGTGACTAGACGTTCGCATTATATGCCCACCCAACCACCCTCCTTTAGTTTTTGCCTTAAAGGGCAACTACACCATTTTTTTTAACTTCATTTTCATTATCTCCAGCACAATATCAGTGTCAACATATGTGAAAACTGCCAAGGTAAAAAAAAGTTCTCCCCGATGACATCATCAAAAGTTAAACATAAAAAAGAAGTGATTTTCAAACACTATGGGATTCACGGTGACATGGGGAACAAGAACGTATACTCCCTTTGGGCTAGAAACTCCTTTCAGGTTTTGAAAATCGTTTTAAAAACTTTTAATCCTACTCTGTGATGTCACAGAGAAACACTTTCTTCTTGTCTTTTTAACCACAATGCTGTTTTCATGTATATAGATACTGGTTTGATGCTGGATATGACGGATATGAGGTTGAAAAGCGGCAGAATTGCCCTTTAACTGTGTTATGTTACTATACTAAACGTAACATATCATACACATTTGAGTGTCCCTGATTTTTATTTACGATGTCCAGTCTATGAGACCAGCCTGAATTAAGAGGGATGCTGCCCATAACTTTTTGTGCAGCATATGCCTACCTGAATCCTTTGTTAGCTTGACTATTTCTAGCAACAAACTTTGTAGCAACACTCGGCTGTTAAGATGATGAAACAGTCCTCTGAGGAGAGGACAGTGTAACTCGACGCTTCTGGACAGCTAATGCATCATTAATGCTTATCTAGTACAGTGATGCCTCGCAAATGGAAGTGAATTGGTTGAGTAAGTAGCCGTAATCCATCCATGAATAAGTAAACAGCTATATATTGTGTTGACAGATACCGTCATTATAGTTCCTATCAGTCCGTTATCGCTGGCACGCAGGCGGAATCCGCACATGGCGGCCTGCCTTGAGATAGACCTAAGCTAGGCCTATTATTGGGCTTCAATATTCAGACATTTCAAGGAAAAAACGACAATTGCACTAATTGGTTCTCCGCAGCCAGGTTAAACAATGGCTTTTCGATTTACAGGCCAACTGGTTAAGTTTGATAACACCATTATCCAGGGGCGCAACTTTGGTTTTAGAAGCGTGGGGGGGGGGGGGGGGGGGCATAACTTTGTGGGGTCTTGGAGTCCTCCTATTTTCTGGGGCATCTAAAGATAATTTCTACACAATCTAATATGTCCCATGGCCCTTCTATCCGTCTCTATTTAGAACAACAAAAAGTAAGCAAAAATGGCCACAGTCATCAAGTAAGATACTTTTATTAAATATGTTTAAGTGAATGATAAGAATAAACTACATTTTTGTTCAGTGAATTTCATATCATAGGCCTAATAGTACTGTAGAGCTCTTTTTACTTGCACACCATATAGCTGGGTCACCCCGTCCTGCCCCTAGGGGTCCATGGCCCTGCAGCCCCCCAACCCAACACACCCCACTCAGCCTTGGGATCTTAGTGAAACATTCATTATTGGTTTCAGGTGTGTTGCGCAAGGCCAGAGTGACAACGGCAGACCCCCAGGACCAGGACTGAGCAGCCCAGCAGCTAGGGGTTGCCTAAGTGGTTGCCACTCCCCTGACGTGGGCATGTTTTAAATAGAGACTGCTTTTGTTGTACAGTATTCCATATGTAGGCATCCAGAACTTATGAAAATTGTACAGTATACCCATAATCTTGTAATAAATCATATCTAGTGATACATAACTGGACATTTCTTCCATCCATTGTGGGAGGATAACCAACCTTCCAATTAACAGCAATGCATTTCTTAGCCACTATAAATGCTTGGTTAAACAGTTTCTTCTGAGAACAGTCTGCAGTATTTCCAAGCAAACAAAAACAGGGAGAAGGGAGAATCTGTAGACATGCTGTGATAAAAGAACATAGTCTTTGCCAGAATTCAGCCAGCCTTCACAAGACCATAACATGTTTCACACCTCCAGCAGAAGGATACCATTTCTGAGTGCATGATATTCAGTTTCACTGGCATATAGTACGTTCTATGGATGGTCTTAAACTGCAGTAATTTATGTATAAGATTATATGAACATGACTCGACATTCTAACATATATGTTTCCAATCATCATCATCAATAGTGTCTCCCAGGTCTTCCTCACATTGTTATTTTTCATGTTTTGTGTCATCGGGAAAAGCCTCTATCAACCCTTGATACAGTTTGGAAATCAACTTTAGAGGTTGGTCAGACTGCCTTAAAATATTGTCCATGTTTTGAAGCTTCTTGCTTGTCCAGTGTTTGCTGCACAGAGAGAATAAAGTGTTGCATCGGCAGTAGTTCACCTCTGCGCTGTCACAGACTGGTCTACCCTGGCTGCCTGACCCCGATGAGACCCCTGTCACCATCTGTCCTGCTCAGATGAGGTACGGCAAAGAATTACCTTGGTGTAGATTTATACATGATATTAACCATGGATAGAATCAATGGTTCAATAATTGAAATTACTATTACTCCCAGATCCCAGACTGTAGTCTACCCACCAACTCAAGATTGAACATTGTACCAATTCACTGATTGTTATAATATACTGCAAAATTCACCTGAGCTCCGTAGACTGGTCTTCCCTGGCTGTCTGATCCTGCTGGGACACCTGTCACCACCTGATCCTGCTAAGAAATGATGAGCATGGTGTTGTGTACTGACTGTGCACCATGACAGTGAAGCCTGTAGAGCTGTTCATACCATGTCAGTGTGAAAAGTAGGGCATTAGCTAGGGAAACTGACAGATCAATAACGTTGCATTGCTATACTGACTAATAAAAACTCACATTGCCCTGAAAAAAATTCAGAATATTGGTCTTCAATCGTTTGGCAGCTGGTTTCATCATTTGATTCAGGTCTAGTGTGGTTCAGGCAAAAAGTATAGCTAAAGTTAGTCATCTAGCTAGCAAGGTAATGTTTGACAACGTTTGGCTAGCTAATGGTACATCATCAAATGTACTTCTGTTGAAACGGGACAAAACAAAGGCTATAAAACATTTCCATACACATAACAGCTGTTAGATATAGCTCTCTGACAGATTGCTAGAGGCTAGCTAGAGCTGAACTGGCTGTGGTAGCTACTAGCTAGCTAACTAACTTCTAGTAGCTAGTTCATTCACTTAGGTCGAGAAGGGATGAAACATTAGCTAACATAACATGTCAGTTACACTACTAGATCAGCACTGGGAATAAATCTTTTTTGACAGTCAAACAGCAGTTACCTTGCCAGCTAGATCAGTCAACTAAAGAGTAGCCCGTTTCTGCTCTGCTTGCTTTTACAACTCAGAGAAAAAGTGCAACACAGACAGCAGCTGCCTCTGATCATCTCTCCAGTGCTGGCCCTATACACCAGCCTTTCAGAAGCTTTGCCTTCACACAGCCTGTCCACATGCTCTGTGGTGTGCATGCTGTCCTAAATTCAGTTGGCTGAAACCGTAAAATAGCCTACCCTCTCTGAGGCGTCCGCATGGTCCTAATGCACACCGGTGCTGTGTATCACAGTGCAATGATAAAACTGGGGGGGACAAAAATGCTATTTCAGAATGTGGGGGTGTCATGTCCCCTCGTCCCCAGTGAAAGTTGTGCCCCTGCCATTATCAGTTATACATGGCTGATCTATCTATATCATTTGGTAATAACATGAGGCCTATTATGCCTGGAACCCCCTCCTTCCTCTCTCTCTTTCCTCAGTTTTGAATTCAGACCATAGTCCTCCAATCCATAGCTTCATTCCACCGTCTGTCTGTCTTCATTTTGATACTAATCACTTCATTAAACATATCAGCACTGCTCTGCCACTGAGGTTAGATGGTGTGGCATGAGCTAAAACGGGCTTTGGAACATTTCATTTCTTTGTTTGTGTATTCAACAGTCACAGTGACACATATTGGATCAAATAACCACAGTGAGCTTCGAGGCTCCCAGTTGGTTTTACTCCCTCTGTTTTACATTGCTTTCTGACACACAATGCACCAGCCAAGTAGATTTCTAGTTCAAACATTTCCGAGTCTGTTCTTCACTGGTACCTTGTTCTTTGCACACAAAGAAACTGTTAATTTCAAGCATCACAGTGCCGACTATGCCGTGTTGGACTCAATGTATATCACCTTGATATAGGCTAAGTATACATCCGTTTTACATACCATTGTTTGCCCAGCTATCCTAACCTAGATCCCATTCTTAAACAACACTGGAGGGATGAGATGAGAGCTGAATAGAGAAAAAGCAGCAAACAAACACTGTTTGAAGGAGAATTCCCAGTTTACATTCCTCGTATGACACATATACAGGCCCTGTGAAGGCGAGAGGGCTATGAGAGAGCATTGCTTGTATCTACAGTAACAATGCAGACGGAAAAGGAAGGCTGGTAGCTTTGTTTTGTTTTATTCTTTATTTCCCAGCTTTCCAATTACATTTATAAAGTCAATAGAGCCAGGCTATAGAAAGCAGTCTTTGCTGCTCTTTCTGCTCTGAGAAAAGGAAAGTCAAAATGTCATCCTCTTTTGTGTGTGTGCATGTGTGTGTGCCTTCGTGCTCACCTATGTGTGCACGTGCAAATTTAAGTGTGTGTGTTTGACAGGGTGTGCGCTAGTGCAGTGTTTCCCAACCCTGGTCCTCAAGTACCCCCAACAGAACACATTGTCATTGTATCCCTGGACAAGCACACCTGATTCAACTTGTCAACTAATCATCAGGCCCTCAATGAGTTGAATGAGGTGTGCTCAGAATGACCTTCTTGATCCAAATCAGTCAGGTTTCAAGACTAGTCATTCAACTGAGACTGCTCTTCTCTGTATCACGGAGGCGCTCCGCACTGCTAAAGCTAACTCTCTCTCCTCTGCTCTCATCCTTCTAGACCTATCGGCTGCCTTCGATACTGTGAACCATCAGATCCTCCTCTCCACCCTCTCCGAGTTGGGCATCTCCGGCGCGGCCCACGCTTGGATTGCGTCCTACCTGACAGGTCGCTCCTACCAGGTGGCGTGGCGAGAATCTGTCTCCTCACCACGTGCTCTCACCACTGGTGTCCCCCAGGGCTCTGTTCTAGGCCCTCTCCTATTCTCGCTATACACCAAGTCACTTGGCTCTGTCATAACCTCACATGGTCTCTCCTATCATTGCTATGCAGACGACACACAATTAATCTTCTCCTTTCCCCCTTCTGATGACCAGGTGGCGAATCGCATCTCTGCATGTCTGGCAGACATATCAGTGTGGATGACGGATCACCACCTCAAGCTGAACCTCGGCAAGACGGAGCTGCTCTTCCTCCCGGGGAAGGACTGCCCGTTCCATGATCTCGCCATCACGGTTGACAACTCCATTGTGTCCTCCTCCCAGAGCGCTAAGAACCTTGGCGTGATCCTGGACAACACCCTGTCGTTCTCAACTAACATCAAGGCGGTGGCCCGTTCCTGTAGGTTCATGCTCTACAACATCCGCAGAGTACGACCCTGCCTCACACAGGAAGCGGCGCAGGTCCTAATCCAGGCACTTGTCATCTCCCGTCTGGATTACTGCAACTCGCTGTTGGCTGGGCTCCCTGCCTGTGCCATTAAACCCCTACAACTCATCCAGAACGCCGCAGCCCGTCTGGTGTTCAACCTTCCCAAGTTCTCTCACGTCACCCCGCTCCTCCGCTCTCTCCACTGGCTTCCAGTTGAAGCTCGCATCCGCTACAAGACCATGGTGCTTGCCTACGGAGCTGTGAGGGGAACGGCACCTCAGTACCTTCAGGCTCTGATCAGGCCCTACACCCAAACAAGGGCACTGCGTTCATCCACCTCTGGCCTGCTCGCCTCCCTACCACTGAGGAAGTACAGTTCCCGCTCAGCCCAGTCAAAACTGTTCGCTGCTCTGGCACCCCAATGGTGGAACAAACTCCCTCACGACGCCAGGACAGCGGAGTCAATCACCACCTTCCGGAGACACCTGAAACCCCACCTCTTTAAGGAATACCTAGGATAGGATAAAGCAATCCTTCTGACCCCCCCCCTTAAAAGATTTAGATGCACTATTGTAAAGTGGCTGTTCCACTGGATGTCATAAGGTGAATGCACCAATTTGTAAGTCGCTCTGGATAAGAGCGTCTGCTAAATGACTTAAATGTAAATGTAAATGTCTTGTCCAGGGATACAATTAAAATATGTTCTGTTAGGGGTACTCGAGGACCAGGGTTGGGAAACACTGAGCTAGTGTATACGCTTGCGTGCGTGTGTGTCCACACACTGATACAGAGAGGGTCAGAGAACATGTCCGGTAGTGGCATGTTATATGTACTGCTAGCAATTGATGTCAGTTCTCTATCTGTCCCTCTATCTTCTGTCCCAGGCTTTTGAAAATGCTGGAAAAGAGAGATGAGGAATGATGGAGGAGCATTATCATCCCCCTCTGACGTTTGATTTGTGGTGGGAAATTCTTATGAACTCCCAATGGCTTTCAGACAGACGGGTTAAAGCCTAGCTGACTAGTTCCCAGATGGATTGCATGGTGTGTGTGTGTTTTGAGTCTGCGTGTGCCATGTGAGTGTGTGTGTGTGGTTTCTCTCAGGCTGTAATGGGAAAGCCCCTGTTATTACCACTACAGGGCAGAATCACTATGAAGACGAGAAAGAAATCAGCTCTCCTTGACTTCCTTAAATCCTGCCATTACTCTTTTTAATGCTTCCGTCCTCCTCCCATATTTCTGCTGGAAATATTGTGCGTATTGTAAGACAGACTGTCTGCATGACTGTTGAGTGCACAAGCCAATCACATGGCTAGTCTGGGGGAGGTTTCCATGGTGAAACGTTGCGAGGGACGGGCGAAACTCCAGAACTAATTCTGATCCATTGGTAATATGGTAATATGATATGTACCATTCTCCAGCAGCTGAAAGAAAAAGGGCCCCGACAGGCCTGTCCGCCTATCTGCCTGTCTGAATGTTTGTCTTAAACAGGTGAATTTCTGAAAAGAGTGGGAGACGAGGGAAAAATAGATATTTGAAAAAGAACCAGCACAATAGAGAAGCAGCCAGGCGCTGAGGCAGGATTTCCCAAACTCAGTCCTCGGGACCCCAAGGTTTGCACGTTTAGGTTTTTGCTCTAGCACTACACAGCTGATTAAAGTAATCAACTAATCATCAAGTTGTGATACTATGTAGCAGCTGTGTAGTGCTAGAGCAAAAACCAAAACATGCAACCGTTGGGGTCCCGAGGACCGGGTTTGGGAAACGCTGCAGTAAGACGAGGAGACGCGGTGTCTGCTTGGATAAGTAGCTAACTCTTGATCAGCATTAACTGCTGCTGCCTATAGGGATTGGGTCTAAGCTTTGAGTGTGTCCTGTCCTTGTCGCTGTGTTTGTTGTCCCTGTCGCCGTGGTGACCAGTGATCCTGAACCCGTTCCTTCCCCAAGTGCCTGCTGTTCTGGCTCTGTTTGTCCCTGCAGGGTTGCTGTCGTTGAGTTGTTAGTTAGGGATGTGGAGAATCAGTGTGTGTCAGTGTGTGTGTGTGCCTGTGTGCTCAGCTATAACTGTGTATATATGCGTATGTGCGTGTGCGTGCGTGTGTGTGTGCATGCGTGTGTGAATGCATGTGTGCATGCGCCTTTGTGTGTCTGTGTGCTTTTGTGTGTGTGTGTGTATGTGTGTGTGTGTGTGTGTGTGTTTGCCTGCGTGTGTGTGTTTGCCTGCGTGTGTTTGTTTGCCTGCGCGCATGCGTGTGTGTGCGTTTGTGTCTGTGCGTGTGTGTGCATGCGTTCGTGCCTGTGTGTGTGTGTGTGTGTGTGTGTGTGTGCATTTGTGTGTGTGTGTGTGTTGGCCTGTCAGGGATGCCACCGTTACAGCTACTAGGAAGTGGGTTGCGACATGGTCCGCTCTAAGGAGAACGTCCAGAAATAGACCCTATGCCCTCATCTAACTGATTTATTCACTTGCTCCCTTTTCTTCCCCCTTTCACCAGAATGCACTTAACTCTATCCTTGGTTAAATAGCCTCATGTCATTGCACGCGCATGCATGTGTGTGTGCGAGTGCATGCGCGTGAATGTTTGTGTGTAAGTGTTTAAGGGGCCTTGGTGTACCCTGTCGTCCCGGGTGATGCTTGTTGCACAAGGAACTGATAACAAAAGTACATGACATCCTTTTGTAGGTCTTTTTTAGTTTGTCATAAACTTACACTGCCGGTAAGGTAGTCACTGCAGGGCAGGCTAGCTGAGTATCCAGGAAGAACACAGGCTTCCTAGCACCATTTCAACACACTCAATAACCCCTTAAAGCCGAGTGGTGGACAATAACACTTAAAACCTCCTAAAACAACCCTGCCCATCCCTCCCTCCCTCCTTCCCTTCCTCCCTCCTTCCCTTCCTCCCCCACCCAGGGCCAAAGATGGATGGATCGGGTGATAGAACTGAAGGAGAGGCAGATGTATGGGGATGAAGGGACGAGGAGGTGGAAAGAAAAGTGGTAAATGGGACAGCTGTGGTGCAGGAGCCCAGCCCAATAAAGGCACACACCCAGATGCCCTTATGATCCTGTCGTAACAATGGCCCAAATCCACTCCCGAAACACACACAACACACACACATTCCCCACAACCCACAACCCACACTCTCTCTCTGGATCTTCTCTCTCTCTCTCTCTCTCTCTCTCTCTCTCTCTCTCTCTCTGATCTCTCTCTGGATCTCTCTCTGGATCTCTCTCTGGATCTCTCTCTGGATCTCTCTCTGGATCTCTCTCTGGATCTCTCTCTGGATCTCTCTCTCTCTCTGGATCTCTCTCTGGATCTCTCTCTGGATCTCTCTCTCTCTCTCTCTCTCTCTCTCTCTCTCTCTCTCTCTCTCTCTCTCTCTCTCTCTCTCTCTCTCTCTCTCTCTCTCTCTCTCTCTCTCTCTCTCTCTCTCTCTCTCTCTCTCTCTCTCTCTCTCTCTCTCTCTCTCTCTCTCTCTCTCTCTCTCTCTCTCTCTCTCTCTCTCTCTCTCTCTCTCTCTCAGGAACACACCGACATGATAGTATGAGTTAAGCTGACAGAATGAGCACGTTTCACACTTTTTAGGGCTGAGTGTCTACGACAGGCCTTTCTCTCTGCGAGGGGTGATTTTCAGATCTATGTGAAGTCCAGTTACTTTCTCAGCAACTCATATTCTCATGAGCCCAACCCGCCTCGAGACCGTGTCCCAAATAGCGCCCTATTGTACGTAGCGCTTCACTTTTCACCAGGGCCCATAGTAGTGCACTATATCGGGAACAGGTTACCATTTGGGCTGCAGGCTAGTCTTTACCCTCCTGAGGTTAGATGAATGGCTCATGAAAGATCTCCACGACCACAGTGCTACCTGATCTAGGAGACGGTAATGGGCATCCGTTGACACGGGGTGAGTACCACGCGGCACCCTATTACCTTACATGGTGCACTACTTTTGACCAGGGCCAATCGGGCTTTGGTCAAAATAAGTGCACTTTTAAACGGAGTAGGCTGCCATTAGGACACAGCCATGGTGGTACCAGATACAGGGCACAGTAAAAGGCATCCTATTGGCTGCTGACCCCATACTGGGCCATCCAGGGTTCAGTTATGGTCCCCAGGGGATAGAGCTTGACTCTGATGAAAGAGAGCCTTTATCACTTTCTGGCAGGGTAACTTAGGTCACTATGGTGCCAGCCAATCAGCCATGAATCCTAGGGGGTAAGGGCTTTCTGTGTGTTTGGGGTAAAGTGTGTGTGAATATGAGTTCATTGCATTTACTTTCTGGGTGTGTTTGTAAATGTGTGTGTGCACTGTCTGTGTGTTAAGTGTGTGTGAGTGATAGTTAGTGACATGGGGTGCTTAGCAGAGAGGATTTGGAAGGAGCCATTGGGATTGGCCTGATAGGATTTCCCCTGGTGTTGGCCCTGCCACAGGGGGAAGTGTCACCTGTCGTCAGCATGGAGCAAAACAGCAGGACAGTTAGCACACACACGCACGCACGCACGCACGTGCGCGCAAAGGCAAAGGCAAAGGCAAAGGCAAAGGCAAAGGCAAAGGCAAAGGCAAAGGCAAAGGCAAAGGCAAAGGCAAAGGCAAAGGCAAAGGCAAAGGCACAGGCAAAGGCAAAGGCAAAGGCAAAGGCAAAGGCACAGGCACAGGCACAGGCACAGGCACAGGCACAGGCACAGGCACAGGCACAGGCACACACACACACAGACACAGACACAGACACACACACACACACACACACACACACACACACACACACACACACACACACACACACACACACACACACACACACACACACACACACACACACACACAGCAGAGCAGTTGCATTTAACTGCCCAAGGTCATGCACTGCCATCTCCAACTCTGACCAGTAGCATCTCCTCAATCCTGAAGGACTGTTAAGGACAATGCCAGAGGCAATGCAGACCACTGCTGCTGGAGTGACCTGATTGGCTGGGGATAAAAGTAGTGATTTTATATTTTTCAGACATATCTCCAGTTCTGCCAGCCGTATCTGGGAGCAGAAGGGCAGGGATAGGTCAAAGCTTTTCAACCTCTTGAGTCAGCTGAGGCTAAGGCAGCCTCAACTTACTGCTCCCTAAACATCCTCTCCCCTCACAGGCATGGCCATGGGCTAATCAGATTATTCCATACTACCCTCCAATAACCTCCTAGCTCCTAGTCACATCTGATCTTTAACACAACTCTGCGTATCCATAACTTCTCTCAACTGCCTCCAGCAGCAACAGCAGCAGCAGCAGCCACTCTTCTTTCCCTCCATCACCACCTTCCCCAGTGGTTGTCAGAGTGGCAGGACTGGCATCCACCTACGGCTAGCCCCTGGCACTACCCAGCATGAGACCTACTCTGTCTGCCTGCCTCCTCCGCACCCACCGCCACCACCAAGCCCTCTAGGCTTACATCAAACCCAGATAAAATGCAGGGATGGCAGGAGGGTGGCACGGCAGGATGGCTTGTCCTGAGCACCACTCTTCATAATGACATGCTGCCCCCACTGTGTCCGGGCAGTGTTCAGACCAAGAAGGGCAACTGGGGCTGCCATAGGCATGTCCATCTCCTCAGGCTCAGTCTGTAGTCCTCTGTGCCAATGAGAGGGGTAGTTAAGAACATGCCAGTCAGGAAGTAAGAGGCCCTAATGGGACTGGTTGAGACGACATGACAGCGCCAGGGCCATTACTGCCACTGAGAGAGCCCTGTCAGACCTTGAGTGGAAGGAGAGAGAGAGAGAGAGAGAGAGATTTTGTGTGAACAGTAACCTGGAGAAGGTTTTCTGTAGTATTATAAATGTAAGAGTTCTAAACTTCCTTAATAAGCACAATGTCTTGAGTAAAAGCCAAATTGGATTTATACCAAAACATCGCACGACTGATCATATTTACACCCTACACACCCTGATAGATAAACATGTCCACCAAAATAATACCAAAATATACACTTGCTTTATCGACTTCCAAAAAGCATTTGATTCTATTTGGCATACAGGACTGTTCTACAAAGTTATTGAAAGTGGTGTAGGGGGTTAAACATATGACATAACTAAATCAATGTATACTGGCAATATGTGCAGCATTAAAATTGTTAAGAAAATAACAGATTTCTTTAACCAGAGGCGGGGCCTTCGCCAGGGTTGCAATCTGAGCCCTGCACTCTTAAATATTTACATCAACGAATTGGCCACTATTCTAGAAAAATCCTCAGCCCCTGGTGTTAGTCTCCACAATTCGGAGTTTAAATGCCTACTCTTTGCAGATGACCTATGCCTGCCGTCACCCACAGCAGATGGCCTACAGCAGAGCCTGGACCTGCTAGAGCAGTACTGTCAGACCTGGACCCTGGCAGTAATCCCCAAAAAGACAAAAATAATGATTTTCCAGAGAAGATCCAGATCTCAGGGAATTAGACCAAAGTTCTCAATTGGTACAAAATATACAGAGTACTGCACACAATACAATTACTTAGGTTTAAAAATAGGCTCAACTGGACACCTTAATGAGGCAGTGAATGAACTGAGAGAGAAAGCGCGCAGGGAATTCTACGCCATTAAAAAACAAATTCAAATTGAAATACCAATTAAAATTTGGCTAAAACGAATTGAATGTGTCATTGAACCAATTGCACTTTATGGCATTGAGGTGTGGGGTCCACTTGCCAAACAAGATTTCATCAAATGGGACAAACACCCCATTGAAACCCTGCATGCAGAGTTCTGTAAGATTCTCCTACATGTTCTGAGGAAAACTACAAACAATGCATGCAGGGCAGAATTAGGCCAATATCCACTAATAATAAAAACTCAAAAAAGAGCAATTCAGTTTTGGAAACATCTAAAATACAGTGACCCCCTCTCATATTATTACCAAGCCCTGCAATGCCAAGAGCTGAGCAAAGAAAAGAGTCCCCTCATCCAGCTGGTCCTTGGGCTGAGTTCACAAACTTGTTCTACTAACACACTGAAGCCTCAGGACCAGAACATCCAATCAATCAGAATAAACCAAATTACAACACAGTCAAAACAAAACTGCATTGCTTATTGGGAAACACAAGCACAAACACAAAACAAAAAGCAGTGCTGTCTGGCCCTAAATCGACAGTACACCGTGGCTAACTATTTGACCATGGTTTCTGATCAAAACCTTAGAATTACCTTGACAAAGTACAGGCTCAGTGAGCACAGCCTTGCCATTGAGAAGGGTAGACACAGGAAAACCTGGCTCCCTGTTGAGGCAAGGCTGTTCAGCCACTGCACAACAGCAGAACCTGAGACGGAGCTGCATTTCCTGACAAAATGTAAAAAATATAAAACAATTAGAGAGTGTCATTTCCCCAAATTTGAAACCCTTACTCAAGGTTTCAAAGACCTCTCTGATGAGAGTAGGCTACCCGTACTTGAGGGAGGACGCAGAGAGCTGACATGTCTGACATGTCTGATGTCTGACAGACCAATCAAGCTGCACATGTCCTCTATTGTATGCTTATCTCTACTGTATGCTTATTGTTATTGTTCATTGAGAGAGAGAGAGAGAGACGCTGAGAGAGACGCTGAGAGAGACGCTGAGAGAGACGCAGAGAGAGACGCAGAGAGAGACGCAGAGAGAGACGCAGAGAGAGACGCAGAGAGAGACACACAGAGAGAGACACACAGAGAGAGACACACAGAGAGAGACACACCGAGAGAGACACACCGAGAGACAGAGAGTGAGAGCAGGCGATGGAGAAGAACAAAAAGATTAGAGATGGAGAGAGATGGATGTGGAGAGAGAACAAGAGAATAACAACAAAAAAGCCACAGGATGAACGTGACAGATTTGAAGGATGGAGGCTGACTGTAGTGTGTGTGTTTGAGGGGAGGTCTGTCCCTGTTGGTTCCTCTGTGCTGTTGTGTTGCCTGTTGATGGAGTGAAACAACCGTAGAGCTAGAAGACGCATCTTTGTGCAACGTCATGCCGGGACAGAAGCAGCAACAACAAACCAGTGTGACAGCCAACAGCCAACTACATGAATACAGGCCTCTTCAATTTTCTATTTAATGGGTTTTCTTTGCTTTGATCTCTGTGATGAAAGCAACAGCACAGTGTCCAATACGTCACCGAAGAAGAAGCCTACCACAAAGACAACCAAAACATTTAGGGAGGTGTTTTACTCCCTGGGCTTTGATTTCTGGTCTAAATCGAGGATTATGTTGGATAAACCCAATGTTGTGATCCCCCTCCCCCTAAAAAGGGATGTTTACTCAAAATGTGTAATCCTGTACGCCTTCCTGAACTGTCATATTTATAGAATAAGATAGATTCAAGCGTCCACTTGTGAGAGGTTTCGACAAGCCACGTACCTGCTCTTATTACCGCAGTACATGAGTTGTATCATCAGAACCGGTGAATACAATGAGTGTAGTGCAAGCCCAAATGTAAGCTTACCCCCTCCATTTGAAACCGGAACCTTCCTCTCAGTCAGAATACTACTTACACCATTTCCCATTTGAACGCGCACATAAAAGGAGAAACGTCATCCTGTTGCTCTCACTCTGGAATCCATCCATCCATCCACACCTTAAATGAGGCTCTCTCCACCAATGTTTCAAGTGATGTCTATCACCGTGGCAACATTGCTGCCCCTGCAGATCGTGGTTGTGTTGTCTTGTGTGAGGATTACCATAACAACAGAGCCCAGGCTTTAGCTTTAATTCCACTAACACTGGACCCGGCTCCTCTGTGGATCGGCTCGCCTGGCGGGCTCGTCTTAACTGGTATTGGCAGGCGTGGGCAGGGAGCTAACGCTACCGCCCGTCTGAGAGGCTGATCTCGCCTGGGGGGCCCCCATATGGCCCGCACGAGGACCTAGTGTTGATGTTCCACTGCTCAGTTCACTCCCCCTAAGGTGAGCCCCAGCCTTAGCCCTTAGCATGTCAGGCACCCCTAGCAAGTGTCCACCCAACCCCAGAGTGCCTGTCTGCTGCTCGGCTAACTTGCGATTAGCGCTGTCCACCAGGCTAATGGGTAGGTGGGTCACTGCATGCTGCCTCTCAGTCAGTGGGCGCTTATTGCAACCTGCAGCCCGATGGGATGGGGGGGGGGGGGGGGGGGGAGTGTGGACGAAGAAGAGGCAGAGACGACATGTCGGCACGGCTAAGCTGGCAGAGAGGAGCGAGGCAGGGGGAGGAGGAGGAGGCGTAGGTGGGCGCGGGGGCAGGAGCTGACCCTGTAAGCAGAGGAGATTAGGGAGAATAATGAAAGGGGTCTTGGCAGTGCTTAAATAATATGTGAAGTAATCTGAAGAAGATGTGTGGAGAGGAAATGTCAGCTGTGTGTGTGCAACAGCGTGACAATGCAACTGTGTGTCTGAGTGTGTTTGTGTGTTCTCGTGTGTGTGAGTGTTATTTGCATGGAGGATTGCTGCAGTCAGGCCTACTGAAAGAATTCGACAGCCTCTTAAGCAAACAAGTGTCGGAGCATGGAAAATTAATTTCAGGCCTCCTCAAAAGAACAGCCCGACCGTTGACATGGAGTGCCTGCGAGAGACTAACAGAGTCAGTTAGGTCTCACCACACACACACACACACACACACACACACACACACACACACACACACACACACACACACACACACACACACACACACACACACACACACTGTACATCTGTATGTGTACATGTGAGGGGTGGCGTGTGAGGATGAGTTTTGCCAATTAAACCATAATACATAAGATTACATGGACAAGGAGGCCTTTCTATTATACTGGCCTAGCTCTTCAGCTCTCTACAGCTCTCCAGGTGTGTCGGGTAGGAGTGCTGTTCTGGGATCAGTTCTCTCCAATCCGTATAATCATATTCATAATGACTGAAAAGGCTAAACTGATCCTAGATCAGTACTCCCACTCTGTTGACTATCAGATGATTGATTAGTAGGCTGATAATTAAACTGTTAATTTCAACAATGGCCTTAGTTATTTCCCGAGACAAGAAAGTGGGAGGGAGAAAGTGTTAACCCTTTTAACTCTCAAATTTTCCTCCCCTTTTTCTCCGATTGAATTTGAGTATGATTGATTTTCCCATAATAGATCTTTCATTCCCTGAACCCTCTCAATGGGACTTTAAATAATCCTACCTCTCCTCCTGTCCCTCACTCATCCCTGAGCCTCAAAAGAGAGAGAGAGAGAGAGAGAGAGAGAGAGAAGACTTTTCCTTTTTCTCTCATCCTTTCCTCCTCCCTTTGCTGTTTGGAGGGTGTTGTTTGTTATTCTGGCCTCAAAACAGATTTGCGATGTGTCTTATCTCCGGTCATCTGTTTGCTTTACGGTGTTTGTGTGTGTGTCTGTGTGTTTGTGTGTGTGGGTGCTAGTGTGTGTGTGTTTGTGTTCTTCCCTATGTGTGTCTTCTCTTCCTCTTCTCCAGGGGACACCCAGCCCAGCTCTCCGTCCCAGACTCCCAGCATTCCTTGTAATGGATCAACGTTCTCATAATACCGTAATGATGTGTTGACCATGTCCCTGACCCCCAGTTTATCAAACTCTATCATAGATAGAGTTTTTCGGTCCTCCCGGGTGGCGCAGTGGTCTAAGGCACTGCATTGCAGTGCTAGCTGTGCCACCAGAGACTCACACTCGGCCAAACATACAGCGACCGGGAGGTCCATGGGGCGATGCACAATTGGCCTAGCGTCGTCCGGGTTAGGGAGGGTTTGGCCGGTAGGGATATCCTTGTCTCATCGTGCACTAGCGACTCCTGTGGCGGGCCGGGCGCAGGGCGCGCTGACCAGGTCGCTAGGTGTACGGTGTTTCCACACATTGGTGCGGCTGGCTTCCGGGTTGGATGCGCGCTGTGTTAAGAAGCAGTGCGGCTTGGTTGGGTTGTGTTTCGGAGGACGCATGGCTTTCGACCTTCGTCTCTCCCGAGCCCGTACGGGAGTTGTAGCGATGAGACAAGACAGTAACTACTAACAATTGGATACCATGAAAAAGGGGATACAATTTTCTTTACATCTAAAATAGATGTAGGAGTTTTTCCCCTGAGATGTATTGTTTCGTATCAGAGGTAGATCATTTCACTGCTGTGTTGACTACCATTGACTGAGTGTGTGGCCAATCTGGAGGTGTGCTGTGTTTTCCCTTGGCTGCGCTGGGGTAATGTAGCTAGCCCAGATACACCTAAGGTGCTGTGTGTGTGTGTGTGTTTGTGTGTGTGTGTGTGTGTGTGTGTGTGTGTGTGTGTGTGTGTGTGTGTTTGTTTTGGTAGCATGGCTGAGTCTCCGATCTGTGATCTGTGATCTCCAGATGTAGGACAGGGCCATAGGCTCAGACTGTGAGACCTGCTGTAACCCAACCTGACACCAGGCTTAGCCCCATACAGCCCAGGCTTTGGGCCGTTGAGCTCAGGTGAAAGACTGATACCCTGATGTAATACTGAGTAGGAGACAGGCATGCAATGGGATAGAGCATGTGTTCTCTGGCCTCTTTTCTCTGGCCTCTTTTCACCCTCATTCTCTATCACATGTGACCGACCGGCTCGATTCGGTCTTATGTAGCAACATTTGAAATGGTGTTTTTTACATTGGATAAAAGTAGAGACTCAGAACTAGAAAACGGTACATCATACGTTACAGTTGAGGAACAATGGGAAAGTAATTCCGCTTTGAAAGTTGCTAAACTTGTAAAATCACTTTTGAGAAAATTGCCCTTCAATGTTTTCGTACACCTACCGGAGAGCTCTTCTTTGTCTACACCCATTCAACATTTTCACTTTAGCCCCACACATCTCTAAGGATTCACATGTGAGGCCATGTATTGAACAATCAAAGATTTCAAGACTAAAGGCTGGTTTAAACTATGGGTGAGTTCATAAATTTAAGTGCCAGAGTGTTTTCTGAGCATTTGTAAACTCAGAGCGTTGTCAGATTGTCCGTTAGTAAATTCAGAGAGATTTGCTCTCTGAGCTTTCGGAGCGCACACTGGA
Source organism: Salvelinus namaycush (assembly GCF_016432855.1). NCBI lineage: Eukaryota > Metazoa > Chordata > Actinopteri > Salmoniformes > Salmonidae > Salvelinus > Salvelinus namaycush. The sequence goes on from NC_052335.1 coordinate 10,809,830, forward strand.
CGCTCTGACCGAAGAGTACTGTTGATTTGAGCGTTCTAACCTAACAACAGCAGTCAAGCACAAAGCTAACTGGCTAACGCTACTTCCAGACACAAATTAAAGTCTTTTTCCGTGGCTAAACCAACTAGGCTCATAATTTAACAATTGTATTCATATTTACAGATGTCATACAAGTTTTTTATTAACGCACATGAAAGTTCACATTTTGATAACAAAAATAAAACGTTTACGTTCAAATGCCTCTCCTGTGAAGTAATGGCGCGCGACATACGCCGAGTTTCCTGAAATACTGGCCCCATTTCATTCTCATTCTCACTCTCTCTCTCATTCTCTAGCAGGGTGCTCACTTGAGTTGCCTCAATCAGCTGTGAGATCTGAACAGATGCAGACACACATACGCATGCACACACACACATAAACACACACGTGTGACTGGTGGTTAACCAATGAGGAAGAAAATGCCTCTCTCTCTCTCTCTCTCTCTCTCTCTCTCTCTCTCTCTCTCTCTCTCTCTCTCTCTCTCTCTCTCTCGCAGGAGAGACAAGGTCAACCACCAATCAGGATATTACTTTTTAAAAAATGTATTAATAACATCAATTCATTATTGCAATAATGAAGCTGGTCGACGACCCATCCGTAGGTGATTCGTTGAGAGTCCAACGAGCAGATTTTAGTCACAGCATTTTATAGCAAAGTACATCCTACAGAATGTTCATTACAAACAATAGATGTATGGAATGGGTCAAAGGGTTAGGATTCGTATGAAAGATAGTAATAATTCACAGCAGACAGTATCTACGGTAAAGACTGTAAGCATTTCACTGTTAGTCGATACCTGTTGTTTACGAGGAATGTGACAAACAAGGGTTTGAACCAAAATTATTTTCCATTCATTTTGTTTTGAACAGAACCATAATTTTTTCAATCCTTTCCACTGTTCCGACCAGTCAAATAAAGTTCTGAATTGGTTCGAACACAAACAAGTAACGGTTTATATCGTTCCTTTCTTTTCCTTTTTAAACATCTTAAATCCATTTTTTTAACATTTATATAGCTCAACATTAAATTACTTCACCATTCGATAGAAAAGCTTGCTATGGAGCGGGAAAGCTATGCATTGGACAGACAAGTGTAGTGTAGGGTACGACATACGTGTCACGCCCTGACCTTAGAGAGCCGTTTTATTTATCTCTTCTGTTAGGTCAGGGTGTGATGTGGGGTGAGCATTCTATGTTTTGTATTTCTGTATGTTTGGCCGAGTGTTTTTTTACTTTTTTTAAGAATGGGAAATGTCAAAATAATAGTAGAGAGCATGGTTTATTTCAGCTTTTATTTCTTTCATCACATTCCCAGTCGGTCAGAAGTTTACATACACTCAATTAGTATTTGGTAGCATTGCCTTTAAATTGTTTAACTTGGGTCAAACATTTCGGGTAGCCTTCCACAAGCTTCCCACAATAAGTTGGGTGAATTTCGTCCCATTCCTCTTGACAGAGCTGGTGTAACTGAGTCAGGTTTGTAGGCCTCCTTGCTCGCACACGCTTTTTCAGTTCTGCCCATACATTTCCATAGAATTGAGGTCAGGGCTTTGTGATGGCCACTCCAATACTGTGACTTTGTTACCCTTAAGCCATTTTGCCACAATTTTGGAAGTATGCTTGGGGTCATTGTCCACTTGGAAGATCCTTTTGCGACCTGACTGATGTCTTGATATGTTGCTTCAATATATCCACATAATTTTCCAACCTCATGATGTCATCTATTTTGTGAAGTGGACCAGTCCCTCCTGCAGCAACGCACCCCCACAACATGATGCTGCCACCCCCGTGCTTCACGGTTGGGATGGTGTTCTTTGGCTTGCAAGCCTCCCCCTTTTTCCTGCAATCATAACAATGGTCATTATGGCCAAACAGTTATATTTTTGTTTCATCAGACCAGAGGACATTTCTCCAAAAAGTACGATCTTTGTCCCCATGTACAGATGCAACCGTAGTCTGGCTTTTTTTATGGCGGTTTTGGAGCAGTAGCTTCTTCCTTGCTGAGTGGCCTTTCAGGTTATGTCGATATAGGACTCGTTTTACTGCGGATTTAGATACTTTTGTACCTGTTTCCTCCAGCATCTTCACAAGGTCCTTTCCTGTTGTTCTGGGATTGATTTGCACTTTTCAAACCAAAGTACGTTCATCTCTAGGAGACAGAATGCGTCTCCTTCCTGAGCGGTATGACGGCTGCATGGTCCCACGGTGTTATGCTTGCGTACTATTGTTTGTACAGATGAACGTGGTACCTTCAGGCGTTTGAAAATTGCTCCCAAGGATGAACCAGACTTGTGGAGGTCTTGGCAGATTTCTTTTGATTTTCCCATGATGTCAAGCAAAGAGGCACTGAGTTTGAAGGTAGGCCTTGAAATACATCCACAGGTACACCTACAACTGACTCAGCTAATTGACTTCATTTATCAGAAGCTTCTAAAGCAGTGACATAATTTTCTGGAATTTTCCAAGCTGTTTAAAGGCACAGTCATCTCAGTGTATGTAAACTTCTGACCCACTGGAATTGTGATACCGTGAAATTATCTGTCTGTAAACAATTGTTGGAAAAATGACTTGTGTCAAAGTAGATGTCCTAACCGACTTGCCAAAACTATAGTTTGTTAACAAGACATTTGTAGAGTGGTTGAAAAATTAGTTTTAATGACTCCAGGGAGACACTGGAGTAAGTTTCTGAGTAACAGTGAGGGCTTTGCATAAGCGCTTTGTTGCGTTTTTTTGTCAGACTGGAAAAAACTGTCCGGAATGTAAAATAACGTTATTAACTGGTTCCCATGCTTTTAAAATAATGGTTTTGTTCCGGAACAGTATGGATCACTTTCATTCTTGGTTCTGGTTCTGTTCCTCAAAAATTTTATTTTCCAGTTTTCAGTTCTGTTCCCTGGACCGGTTCCAACCCCTGGTAATTTCTAATACTTTTTCAAATCTGAAATTCAGTTTAATTTCAGTTCGTTTTCAGACTTGATTTACTAGTTTTTATTCAGTTTGAGTTTGATAAAAACTTTTCTATTTCGTTTTTCTATTATTTAGTTTCAGTTTTAATTTCAGTGTTAAGGACAGAAAGTAGCCTATTCATGGGAGGCTAGGATACATGTATGTGTTGTAGTACTATAGCAGGGGTACTCATGTACTATTTGAGATGGTCCGGTCACACAAATTTCCAAGGTGGCACAGGTCCGGATGGATATTGTCATTTATTGGCGTAGTAAACCCCCCCCCCCCCCCCCCTTGCAACCTATGTGACCCCAAACTCTTAAAATTGTTGCCATTGAGCGAAGAGAACATTTAGGAGTTTTAAAGTTAATTTCCTGCTATTCTAAAAATGTTTGTGGTCTTGTTGATACCAGGAGTCGAATCTTGATATCTGTCTCACCTCATGTTTATCCAGAAATTCTTTGTGTGTGCTGTTCAGATGAACTTTGAGTTTGGTTGGGTTTTCCCTTTAATCTCTGTTCCACACATGCTACCGTCTTCTGAAACTACAATACGTTTGTTTTTGTCCATTCTAGCAATGTACTCACAATAATCCCATACAGTGCTTTGTCTCTTGCGGCCGACCACTGCTGGTGTTGGGTTCACGCTCATGCTCCACGCTTACCCTCTGATTTCGTCCCTGTTAGCTACTGATAGCTAGTGATAGTGATGCACAAGCTAGGCCTATTTGTAACATCGCCATCTACAGTCAGCATTTTCCACCAGGTTCAGAAGCTGGGAAACCTGATTAGAAAAAAACCTTTTCCAATGTTTTTCTTATTTATTTTATTTCAGTTTACTAAACAGTTTATCCAATTTTAGTTTTCATTTTAATCTCAGTGTTTGTTTGCTGTATTAATCTTGGCACGCACACATGCATTCATGCACACACACACACACACACACACACACACACACACACACACACACACACACACACACACACACACACACACACACACACACACACACATGAACACGCACTCACACACACAAACACACACACACACACACCCTGGGCATGTGGAAGGGCTGTGGGCCCCTCCCAGGTGTTCCTCTAGTCTCAATGTATGTGTGAGGTGGGCAGCCTGCTCTCCCTGTTACTCCTTCACTCCAACTGGTTATCCAGATGGCTACTCTGTCAGAAGCCCACCTTTAGCCCACTACATCCATCCCTCCCCATTTCTTTACTCCCTCCTTGCCCCACCTTCTCCCAGCCCTTTTCTTCTGTTCATCCCATACCCTCACTAAACCCCAATCTCAATTCTCCCCTTCCTTTCAAATTCCCTCTTCCGCCTCTCTCGTTCTTCCCAATGCCAAATTATTTCTATTGACTTCATCCCTGTTTACTTCTCCTCCTCTTATGCCATTCACTCGTTATTACCCTCCTGTTATTACCCTCCACCCTTTCACTGTCTACTCAAAACACCTACACTATCAAATAAATCCTGTTTTGTTATTTTATAATCATTTCTTTGTTTGTGGTCATGCAATCAGTAAGGCAAGTCATACAAATAAAACATTTTCTACTGTGTAAAGCAAACCAAGCACACACAAAATAGGAGCTACATGTAAAACGCAGGCCCCTTGTGGAAATTAGGTGAATTGCAGCATCATTGAAATGACTCTCCCCCTCCCCTCCCTCAACTCTTACAATAGATTGGAGTGCTAGTAATGGTCCAGTCAATGGATTACAGTTATGGCATTGGGACCATAAAACGGTTTTAATTACGCTAACTTACTGGCAGCAGTTACCTGTAAATTACAGTAAAACAACAGTAAAAAAATATTACAGTGAGAATATTTGATACCGTAAAAAGACTACAGTATTATTATTGGTACCGTAAACTCTTAGAATTTCCCAGTATGCTCTACTGCAGGTAGGTTATTTGTAATATTTCTATTTTATCTGTGTTTTTGCATGAACATTGATTGATTTAGATTCATCTTATGCTACACAAAGATAAATAACATACATTTTCTAAACTAATCCAATCAGTTTTGCATCCATTATTGAACAGATTTTTCCATTTTAAATGGTTTAGATTGTCTCCTCACAATGTCCCTAACTCTGACAGTCATTCTGAATGCAGGTTGCGGGTGAATGAAAATTCCAACTGTTGGATGTCCTAACTCTGGCTGGATTCCAATAAGAAATATAGCTGCAAACAGCAATACCCAGTTTCAGCTGTGGGATTACTGTACCACTATCAGGACTAATTGGACACATCACCCTATGATGAGATACTTCCGTACTGTTTACCACGCATTTTTCAAATAATGTTGACTACTTTAAACGTCTTCTTCTCCGCTGGACTGATCGGCACCAATTTGGTACTTAGCATCTATGGATGCACATTTTCAAACACAATATTTTCCAAGAGTCTAGCTGAAACAATATGGCCACTATAAGCCAATTAACTTGCAATTAATGTTTTTTTCCTGTCCAACAGAGCCACCATGTAGCCAAACTGAACCATACTTTACAGATTAGCTAGACTCATATCCCCGAGCATGTGTGCAACATTTCATCACTCTGATTGATTCAGATCAAGAGATATAAACATGTGCTCGTTATAGCGCCACCGCATATGTTGAGTCTTCACAGTGTTTGCAACATGTGTACCAAGTTTTGTTACAATCAAATCAAATTGTATTTGTCACATGCGCTGAATCCAACAAGTTTAGACCTTACCGTGAAACGCTTACTTACGAACCCTTAAACAGCAATGTAGAGTTTTTAAAAAGTAAGTAAGAAAATGTGCTAAATAAACAAAAGGAAAAATAGTAACACAATAAAAGAACAATAACGAGGCTATAAACAAGGGGTACCGGTATCGCGTCAATGTGCAGGGGTACAGAGTAGTCGAGGTAATTGAGATAATATGTTCATGTAGGTAGGGGTAAAGTGGCGATGCATAGATAATAAACAGAGAGTAGCAGCAGCGTATGTGAAGTGTGAAGGAACGTGTGTGTGTGTGTGTGTGTGTGTGTGTGTGTGTGTGTGTGTGTGTGTGTGTGTGTGTGTGTGTGTGTGTGTGTGTGTGTGTTTAGAGTCCAGTGAGTGTAAATCAAGACTGTGCAAGAGAGTCAGTGCAAAACAATATAATAAATAATATTAAAAGAAGGGGATCAATGAAAACATTCTGGGTAGCCGTTTGATTAACTGTTCAGCAGTCTTATGGCTTGGGGGTAGAAGCTGGTAAGGAGCCTTTTGGTCTCAGACTTGGCTATCAGGTACTGCTTGCCATGCTGTAGCAGAGAGAACTGTCTATGACTTGAGTGGCTGAAGTCTTTGACAATCTTTACGGCTTTCATCTAACACCGCCTGGTATAGAGGTCCTGGATGGCAGGAAGCTCGGCCCCAGTGATGTACTGGGCTGTACGCACTACCCTCTGTAGTGAGTGGGTGCATGCTCGGCCCTCCGTTTCCTGTAGTCCACGATCAGCTCCTTTGTCTTGCTCATGTTGAGGCAGAGGTTGTTGTCTTGGCACCACATTGCAATGTCTCTGACCTCTTCCCTATAGGCTCTCACCGTCATCAGTGATTAGGCCTACCACCGTCATTTTGTCGACAAATTTAATGATGGTGTTGGAGTTGTGCGTGGCCATGCAGTCGTGGGTAAACAGGGAGTACGGGAGGGAACTAAGCACGCACCCCTGAGGGGCCCTCGTGTTGAGGGTCAGCGTGGCAGATGTTTGGTTTGCCTACCCTCACCACCTGGGGACGTTAGGAAGTCCAGGATCCAGTTGCAGAGGGAGGTGTTTAGTTCCAGGGTCCTTAGCTTAGTGATGAGCTTAGAGGGCACTATGATGTTGAACGCTGAGCTGTAGTCAATGGACAGCATTCTCACATACAGTAGGTGTTCCTTTTGTACACGTGGGAAAGGGCAGTGTGGAGTGCAATAAAGTTAGCATCATATGTGGATCTATTGGGGCGGTATGCGAATTGAAGTGTTTCCAGGGTTTCTGGGATGACGGTGTTGATGTGAGCCATGACCAGCCTTTCAAGGCATTTCATGGCTACAGATGTGAGTGTTACGGGGAGGTAAGGTTACTTTGGCGTTCTTGGGTACAGGGACTATGGTGCTCTACTTGAAACACATACAGTTGAAGTCGGAAGATTACATACACTTAGGTTGGAGTCATTAAAACTTGTTTTTCAACCTTGTTAACAAACTATAGTTTTGGCAAGTCGGTTAGGACATCTACTTTGTGCATGACACTAGGAATCTTTCCGACAATTGTTTAGAGACAGAGTATTTCACTTATAATTCACTGTATCACAATTCCAGTGGGTCAGATGTTTACATACACTAAGTTGACTGTGCCTTTAAACAGTTTGGAAAATTCCAGAAAATGATGTCATGGCTTTAGAAGCTTCTGATAGGCTAATTGACATCATTTGGGTCAATTGGAGGTGTACATGTGGATGTATTTCAAGGCCTACCTTCAAACTCAGTGCTTCCTTGCTTGACATCATGGGAAAATCAAAAGAAATTAGCCAAGACCTCAATAAAAATATTGTAGACCTCCAAAAGTCTGGTTCATCCTTGGGAGCAATTTCCAAACGCCTGAAGGTACCACTTTCATCTGTGCAAACAATAGTACGCAAGTATAAACACCATGGGACCACGCAGCCGTCCTACCGCTCAGGAAGGAGACGCATTCTGTTTCCTAGATATAAATGTCCTTTGGTGCGAAAAGTAAAGTGGTGATCCTAACTGACCTAGGACAGGGAATTTTTACAAGGATTAAATGTCAGGAATTGTGAAAAACGGAGTTTAAATGTATTTGGCTAAGGTGTATGTAAACTTCTGACTTAAACTGTAGGTATTTCAGACTGGGTCAGCGAGAGATTGAAAACGTCAGTGAAGATACTTGCCAGCTAGCAATCAATTTCTGATTTATATCCTGAATTTTATGTGCCAGATCACGCCCACGTGAATGTTTATTGTTCAGTAGCCGCAATATTTTTTGAACATATTGTGTTGAGCGACCTTATTCCATCAATGCTATACATCTAATGCGTATTGGTTATTCAGTGGCAGAGGAGTAGCGTTTTGAGTGTTATTAAAAAATTCTAAATGGTAGAAAATCCATCATGGCTGACCTTATGGGTCCTAGAGGCAAATGTGTTCCTTGTTAGGTAAGGAACTTAAGTATGGAATTTCATGATTCTAGGTCACATGGCGTGAGGGGCATGACTTGCAGGTAGGGTTGCAAAATACTGTTAACATTTCAAAAATTCCCACGTTTTTCAGAAATCCCAGTTGGAAGATTCCTGTAAAATAGTAATAATATACCAAAACATAAGGTACGGTAGCATACTGTTTCTTTCTTTTACAGTGACTTACAGGTAAACAACAAGACATTTTTTAAGTGTATTCACTATTGTGTCCATTCACTCCATTCTCTCTCTATTAATAGCTGCCATTCAATCCATCGTTTGCTTGTTCGCCAGTACCGTATAATCTCCCTCTCTCTTTCTATCCTTTTCTGCTCCCCTCTTGCTCTTCCCATTGTCTCTCTCGCTCTCTCCCTCTCTCTCTCTCTCTCAATATTCAGGAGATGATAGAAAAGGCGAGGGAAAGAGAGAGGATTTCTTTGTCTCTTCTCTTCCACCCTCTCCTGTTCTCTCCTTCCTCATATTTCTCTCTCTCGCTCTCCTCTCTCCATATTCCCCTCTCTTTCTCTCCCGCCCCCCCCCCTCTCTCTCTGTCCACCATGTACTCCCACCCTCCATCCCTCCTTCCTTCAAGTGTGAGTCATCTGCTGCTCCCTGACTTGTCACGTTTTGCTCAGTGTGTCTGTCCAACCTCATCACAGTGCTAGCCGAGCTGACACGTAGCCACAGCAGAGTACAATACAGCACAGCGCTAAGGGCCTTTGGTCTGCATTCCAAATGGCACCCTATTCCCTCTTCAGTTCATTACTTTTGACCAGGGCTCGTAATTTTCTGGTAAAATGTAGTGCACTAACTAGGAATAAGGTTGACATTTGAGACATTGCCAAAGTCCACAGCACAATATACAGCGGTAAGGGCCGCTGACCTGTCTCTGTCCCTCACTCCTTAAAATCACTGTGTGTGTTTATATCTGTGTGGGGTGTGCATGTGTGTGTGTGTGTGTGTGTGTGTGTGTGTGTGTGTGTGTGTGTGTGTGTGTGTGTGTGTCCCTGTCCCTCACTCCTTAAATTAAAGCACTGACATCATCAAAGGTGGGACACGTTGGGACACAGTTCTTCCCCCCCCCAGGGATAATCATTGGACTATGGACGTACATAAAACACATTCTAATGTGTTGTTTCTATATGCGAGGGACAATACACATTTTGACTCATTGCTTTTGGATGTTCTTCTCAAATAACTATTTTAGTCAACAGTTTTAGACCTTGTGTACAGTGGTGGTTGCATCACTTTAAATTCCTGGCCTCTTTGAGTTAAAGACACCTCATCAGCACTATTCTGTTGGAGCGTTTCCCACTGATGCTTTGCTACACACACACACACACACTCATACATGCACGCATGCACACTGAAGTCATTATAAAGGCTTACATCAAATCAAATCACAATTTACGCTGAGTATACCAAACATTATTAACACCTTCCTAATGTTTAGTTGCCTCAATTCGTCGGGGCAAGGACTCTACAAAGTGTTGTACTACTACCATACCCCATTCAAAGGCACTTATTTTTTGTCTTGCCTATTCACCCCCAATGTCACACACACAATCCATGTTTCAATTGTCTCAAGGCTTAACAATCCTTATTTAACCTGTCTCCTCCCCTTCATCTACACTGGCCAGCTCGATAGTCCTCAACGTGCGCCAGAAGAGGAAAGATCTTATCCCAGCCATGAAAGCTGCCAGAGCACGTGGGGACATTGCTTACATCCGCTATGACAGGCTCATTGTCCACCCTCCCTCCCAGAAGCCTGGAGGGGATGAGAGAGCCAAGCCTATGGGTTCGTAGCTTTAACCCCTCAGCACACACACACACACACTTACACACAACAAGTGATTAATGGACTGCTGAATGTATCGTTTTTTCACTTGCTTTGTTAGCTCTTTTCCATATTATGTCCATCTCTGATAAGCTACCCAGGAAAGGGCTGAAAATAGGCCCTATTAATATATGTAGCCTTAGAAATAAGATTCATGAAATCAATAACTTGCTAACATCAGATAACAGTAATATATCAGCCATTTCTGAGAATCTCTTAGATAAATCATTTGATCATACATCAGTAGCAATACAAGGGTATAACATCTATAGAAGAGACAGAAATCCTTATGGGAGATGTGTTGCTGTATATTCAGAGCCATATGTAAACATGGAGCCCTACTTTCTTGGGGGCCTGAATATTGACTAGTTTTCATCAGGCTGTCCACTCAAGAGGAAGCTTCTCACTGTAGTCAGTGTCTGTAATCTGGTTCAAGTTATTAGTCAACCTACCAGGGTGTTTACAAACACTACAGGAACAAGATCATCCACATGTATCGATCACATTTTTACTAATGCTGTAGAACTTTGTTGTAAAGCTGTATCCGTACCCATTGGATGCAGTGATCACAACATAGTGTTTATATCCAGAAAAGCCAAAGTTCCAAAAGCTGGGCCTAAATTAATGTATAAGAGATCATACGAAACATTTATGTGGATGATGTTAAAAATATTTGGTGGTTTGATGTGATTAATAGGAACCATACAGGTGGTGCAGTTGATGAATTTAGGAAATTGCTTCTTCCAATTATTAATAAACAGGTACCTCTTCAGAAACGGACTGTTAGAACTGTCAAGGCTCCATGGATTGATGAGGAAAGAAAAACGGACTAAACTCAACCAAAAAAAGAAGACTGTATTATGAAGCCAAGATCAATGACATAAAGAATGATGAGAAACAAATGTCGGAGTACTTTACATTAAATTATGGGCAGAAAGACAAATTCAACTCCATCTTTCATCAAATCAGAAGATTTATTCATCACAAAACCATTTGATGTTATTTTAATGATTACTCCATTGTCAAAACGGGCAAACTTAGGCAGGAAATGCCAACAATGAACAGTGCAAAAAAATTATTATAATAATGAAAGAAAAGCATTGCAAGTTTGAAGTTAGTGTGGTAGAGGTAGAAAAATTGTTATCGATCAATAATGACAAACCTGGCATTGACAACTCAGATGGAAAACTACTGAGGATGGTAGCTGACTCTATAGCTACTCCTATCTGTCAAATCTTTAATCTGAGCCTAGAGGAAAGTATTTTTCCTCAGGCCTGGAGGGAAGCCAAAGTCATTCCTCTACCCAAGAGTTGTAAAGCGGCCTTTACTGGTTCTAACAGCAGACCTATTTGCCTGCTGCCAGCTCTTAGCAAGCTGTTGGAAAAAATTGTGTTTGACCAAATACAATGCTATTTCTCTGTAAAAAAAAAATTACAACATACATTCAGTATGCTTAAAGAGAAGGGCACTCAACATGTACTGCTCTGACACAAATTACTGATTTGTTTGAAAGAAATTGATGGTTGAAAGAAATTGATAATAAGAAGATTGTGGGAGATGTACTGTTAGATATCAGGAAGCCTTTTTTGAAAAAACATACAGTTGAAGTTGGAAGTTTACATACACTTAGGTTGGAGTCATTAAAACTTGTTTTTCAACCACTCCACAAATTTCTTCTTAACAAACTATAGTTTTGGCAAGTCAGTTAGGACATCTACTTCATGCATGACACAAGTACATTTTCCAACAATTGTTTACAGACAGATTATTTCACTTATAATTCACTGTATCACAATTCCAGTGGGTCAGAAGTTTACATGCACTAAGTTGACTGTGCCTTTAAACAGCTTGGAAAATTCCAGAAAATGATGTCATGGCTTTAGAAGCTTCTGATAGGCTAATTGACATCATTTGAGTCAATTGGAGGTGTACCTGTGGATGTATTTCAAGGCCTACTTTCAAACTCAGTGCCTCTGCTTCACATTATGGGAAAATCTAAATAAATCAGCCAAGACCTCAGAAAAATAACTGTAGACCTCCACAAGTCTGGTTCATCCTTGGGAGCAAGGAACTTCTGAAGGTACCACGTTCATCTGTACAAACAATAGTACGAAGGTTTAAACACCATGGGACCACGCAGCCATCATACCGCTCAGGAAGGAGACGTGTTCTGTCTCCTAGAGATGAATGTACTTTGGTGCGAAAAGTGCGAATCAATCCCAGAACAACAGCAAATGACCTTGTGAAGATGCTGGAGGAAACAGGTACAAAGTATCTATATCCACAGTAAAACGAGTCCTATATCGACATAACCTGAAAAGCCGCTCAGCAAGGAAGAAGCCACTGCTCCAAAACCGCCATAAAAAAGCCGGACTACGGTTTGCGACTGCACATGGGGACAAAGATTGTACTTTTTGGAGAAATGTCCTCTGGTCTGATGAAACCAAAATAGAACTGTTTGGCCATAATGACCGTCGTTATGATTGGAGGAAAAAGGGGGATGCTTGCAAGCCGAAGAACACCATCCCAACCGTGAAGCACGGGGGTGGCAGAATCATGTTGTGGGGGTGCTTTGCTGCAGGACGGACTGGTCCACTTCACAGAATAGATGACATCATGAGGGAGGAAAATTATGTGTATGTATTGAAACAACATATCAAGAGTTAAAGCTTGGTCGTAAATGGGTCTTCCAAATGGACAATGACCCCAAGCATACTTCCAAAGTTGTGGCAAAATGGCCATCACAAAGCCCTTACCTCAATCCTATAGAAAATGTATGGGCTGAACTGAAAAAGCGTGTGGGAGCAAGGAGGCCTACAAACCTGACTCAGTTACACCAGCTCTGTCAGGAGGAATGGGGCAAAATTCACCCAATTTATTGTGGGAAGCTTGTGGAAGGCTACCCGAAACGTTTGACCCAAGTAAAACAATTTAAAGGCAATGCTACCAAATACTAGTGTATGAGTGTATGTAAATTTCTGACCCACTGGGAATGTGATGAAAGAAATAAAAGCTGAAATAAATCATTCTCTCTACTATTATTCTGACATTTCACATTCTTAAAATAAAGTGGTGATCCTAACTGACCTAAAACGGGGAATTTTTACTAGGATTAAATGTCAGGAATTGTGAAAAACGGAGTTTAAATGTATTTGGCTAAAGTGTATGTAAACTTCCGACTTCAACTGTATGTGTTATGGCTTTTCAACCTCTGCCATATCGTGGATTCAGAGCAATCTATCTAATAGAACTCAAAGGGTTTTCTTTAAAGGAAGCTTCTCTAATGTCAAACATATAAAGTGTGGTTTACCGCAGTGCAGCTTTCTTTGCCCTCTACCCTTTTCTATTTTTACCAATGACCTACCACTGTCATTAAACAAATCATATGTGTCCATGTATGCTGATGATTCAACCATAAACGCATCAGCAACCACAGCTAATGAAGTCACTGAAACCCTTAACAAAGTGTTGCAGTCTGTTTTGGAATGGGTGGCCAGTAATAAACTGGTTCTGAACATCTCTAAAACTAAGAGCATTGTATTTGGTACAAATCATTCCCTAAGTTCTAGACCTCAGCTGAATCTGGTAATGAATGGTGTGGCTGTTGAGCAAGTTGAGGAGACTAAATTACTTGGTATTACCTTAGATTGTAAACTGTCATGGTGAAACCATATAGCTTAAATGGTTGTAAAGATGAGGAGAGGTCTGTCCGTAATAAAGAGATGCTCTGCTTTTTTGACACCACACCCCAAAAAGCAAGTCCTGCAGACTCTAGTTTTGTCTAATCTTGATTATTGTCCAGTCGTGTGGTTGAGTGCTGCAAGGAAAGACCTAGTTAAGCTGCAGCTGGCCCAGCATGTCTTGCTCTTCATTGTAATCAGAGGGCTAATATAAATACTATGCATGCCAGTCTCTCTTGACTAAGAGTTGAGGAGAGAGTGACTGCATCACTTCTTCTTTTCATCAGAAACATTGATGTGTTGAAAATCTGAAATTGTTTGCATAACTTACACAGCTCTGACACACACACTTACCCCACCAGACATGCCACCAGGGGTCTTTTCACATCCCCAAATCCAGAACAAATTCAAGGAAGCGTACAGTATTATATAGAGCCATTATTGCATGGAACTTCCCTCCATCTCATATTGCTCAAATGAACAGCAAACCTGATTTAATAAAAGAAACAGATAAACATCTCGCGGCATAACGCCGCTCCCCTATTTGACCTAGATAGGTTGTGTGCACGTATTGATAAGTAGGCTACGTGTGCCTTTAAAAAACATTTGATGTAATTCTGTCCTTGAGCTGTTCTTGTCTATTAATATTCTGTATTTTGTCATGTTTCATGTTTTGTGTGGACCCCAGGAAGAGTGGCTGCTGCTTTTGCAACAGCTAATGGGGATCCTAATAAGATACCAATAACCAAAGCTTGATGATGAGTTGGTTATTTGAATCAGCTGTGTAGTGCTAGGGCAAAAAAACGAAATGTGTACCCAGGGGGTCCCCAGGACTAAGTTTGGGAAACCCTGCCTTATAGTGTGCCATTACAGTGAAAAGCGTTTGTACCCCTTAAAGTACAATTTGTGACCTTTTTTCCCCAGAGTGTATAAACAGACGAAGCAGTCGAAACATTTCATGAAAATGTCGCTTTATTTCTGTCCGTGTGACCATGAATATAGGCTAGTACAGTATGCCTTTGTAACACGCAATGACATGCAAATCACCCAACAACCCAGGGCTCATTAAATAAAACGTGAATAAGGACAAAAGTGAACTCCTTTTGAGTATTCATTAGGATGAGGTCGCTGGTTTAATTCAGTTGCTGCAGGAGTTGGATGGCTTGGATGTTTTGTTCAGTGTGGCTCCTCCATCCATTGAGATGTGCATGGTACTGTCTGGCTGTAGCATACCAGGCTAGGATCTGGGTGCAGGGAGAGAGATGGCTACTGAGTGGTCAGGGAATGGACACATCCATCAAGGAGCCAGTAGCTTACCCACTAGCAGAGCCAGGAGGGGAGGATTGGTCCGCATTGCACTGTAGAGCCGAGCCGGCTGATCAGTCGCCAAGAGTGACAGAATGGAGCCCTTCAGAGGAGTGCGACTGTGACTGGCAGTGTTCATTAGTCCAACTAGGGGTGGTTCGCGGACACGCACGTGTCCACACACACGCACGTACACGTATGCATGCATGCACGCACGCACGCGCACGCGCACACACATACACACACACACAAATACTTTCATACAGGCCATAGCTCCAGTCAGAGGCAGGGCCGAGCGGAGCGTGGGCGCTGATAGCCACAGCCCCTGTATTGATGGGTGCTTAGAGTGGAGCGGAGGAGAGAGGATGAGAAAGAGGGAGGGAGGGAGAGAGAGAGAGAGGCGAGAGAGCAACAGGAGAGAAATGGAGTGTTATCCAGGTCTGGACAGCTTACGGATTGCCTGCAGTTCAGCTCAAATCAAATCAAATTTTATTGGTCACATACACATATTTTGCAGATGTTATCGCGGGTGTAGTGAAATGCTTATGTTCCTAGCTCCAATGATGCAGTAATACCTAACAATGCAAAACAATACACACAAATCCCAAAAAGAAAAAGAAAGGAATTAAGAAATATGGAAATATTAGAACAATTAATGTCAGCCTACAGAGTATACAGTTCCTTCAGAAAGTATTCACACCCCTTGACTTATTTCACATGTTGTTGTGTTACAGCCTGAATTCAACATTTATTTAAAAACATGTTCTCATCTATACACAATTCCCCATAATGACAAAGTGGAAACATGTTTTTAGAAATCTTTGCAAATTTTGTGAAAAGTAAATACAGAAATATCTCATTCGCACCCCTGAGTCAATACTTTGTAGAAGCACCTTTGACAGTGACTCAAGCTTTGAGTCTTTCTGGGTACGTCTCTAAGAGCTTTCCACACCTGGATTGTGCAACATTTGCCCATTATACTTTTCAAAATTCTTCAAGCTCTGTCAAAATTGGTTGTTGATCATTGCTAGACAACGATTTTCAGGTCTTGCCATAGATCTTCAAGTCAAAACTGTAACCCTGCCATTCACGAACATGAACTGGTAAGCAACTCCAGTGTCAGATTTGGACTTGTGTTTTAGGTTATTGTTCTGCTGAAAGGTGAAGTCATCTCCCAGTGTCTGGTGGAAAACAGATTGAACCAGGTTTTCGTCTAGGATTTTGCCTGTGCTTATCTCCATTCCATTTATTTTTTACCTGAAGAACTCCCCAGTCCTTAATGATTACAAGCATACCCATAACATGATGCATCCACCACTATGCTTGAAAATTTGGATAGTGGTACTCAGTAATGTGTTGTATTGGGTTTGCCCCAAACATAACACTTTGTATTCAGGACAAAAAGTGTATTTCTTTCTTTGCCACATTTTTTGCAGTTTAACTTTAGTGCCTTGTTGCAAACAGGATTTTACCATTTTTAAACTTCTTCAGGATGGGTGGGTCCCACATGGGACGGTTGAGCTAACGTAGGCTAATGGATTAGCATGAGGTTGTAAGTAACAAGAACATTTGCCAAGACATAGACATATCTGATATTGGCAGAAAACTTAAATTCTTGTTAATCTAACTGCACTGTCCAATTTACAGTAGCTATTACAGACATTTGGGCAGTCTTGATACAACATGTTGAACAGAAATAAAATGATTCATTGGATCATACACTGCTGCCATCTAGTGGCCAAAATCTAAATTGTGCCTGGGCTGGAATAATACATTATGGCATTTCTCTTGCATTTCAAAAATGATGGTACAATTTTTTTCTATGTGTTGTTTTTTTCTTTGTATTTTCTTTTACCAGATCTAATGTGTTATATTCTCCTACATTCATTTCACATTTCCACAAACTTCAAAGAGTTTCCTTTCAAATGGTATCAAGAATATGCATATCCTAGCTTCAATGCCTGAGCTACAGGCAGTTAAATTTGGGTATGTCATTTTGGGCGAAAACTGAAAAAAAGGGGCGGATCCTTTTAACTCTGCAACTGTTTTAATGTCACCATTGGCCTCATGGTGAAATCTCGGAGCAGTTTCCTTCCTCTCCAGCAACTGAGTTAAAAAGACACCTGTTTCTTTGTAGTGAGACACCATCCAAATTGTAATTAATAACTTAAATGTCCGTTTTTTTACCCATCTACCATTAGGCACCTATCTTTTCAAGGCATTGGAAAACCTCCCTCGTCTTTGTGGTTGAAATTCTCTGCTAAGGGTTCTTACAGTGGGTCCTTACAGATAATCGTATGTGTGGGGTACAGAGATGAGGTAAGTAAGTTTCCTGGCACAAGCAAGCCAGAACAGCTCATAGGGCAGGAGGCTATCTCCTGTTTCTGTAGCACGAGGCAGCTTGATGTACAAGTTCAACTTAATGTGTAAAAGGGGTGTGAATACTATAAATATATATGTGTATTTGATGTTGTGTATAGACATTATGGACAGTATATTAATTGAAAAGGTGTGTACAGCAGTACTTATATAGTATGAGCCTTGACTAGAATACAGTATATACATATGAAGTGGGTAAAACAGTATGTAAACTTTATTAAAGTGACTAGTGTTCAATGACTATGTACATAGGGCAGCAGTCTCTAAGGTGCAGGGTAGAGTACCGGGTGGTAGCCAGCTAGTGACAGAACTAAAGTTCAGGGCAGGGTTTGATGGCCTGGAGATGGAATCTGTTTCTATTTCCCAATTGACTTAGCCTGCCAGGATGCTCTCAATGGTGCATCTGTAGAAGTTTGTTTGGGTCTTAGAGGCCAAGACAAATTTCTTCAGCCTCCTGAGGTTAAAGAGGCGCTGTTGCACCATCTTCCCCACACTGTCTGTGTGGATGGACCATTTCAGGTTGTCAGTGATGTGCACGCTGAGGGAACTTGAAGCTTTTGACCTTCTCCACTGCAGTCCAGTTACCTTCAATTTCTTGGGTACAGGAACAATGGTGGACATCTTGCAGCAAGTGGGGACAACAGTCTATAATAGAGAGAGATTGAATATGTCCGTAAACACTCCAGCCAGCTGGTCTGCACATGCTCTCAGGACACAGATAGGGATGCCGTCTGGGACCGGCAGCCTTGCGAGAGTTAACGCGCTTAAATGTCTTACTCACATCGGCCCGCGTCGGTGGCACTGTGTTTTCCTTGAAGCGGGCGAAGAAGGTGTTTAGCTTGTCCGGGAGCAAGGCGCTTCCCCTTTATGATCCGTGATTGTACGTCTTGTGTCTGAGCCGGAACATATCCCAATCCACGTGATCAAAACCAATTTTGAAACAATTCCAGCATTTAAACACATGTGGTAGACTAGCTGTGTATAGTTGCTCTTAAACGCTAGTTATTATTATTTTTTATTTTTTGGGGCTCTTATACGCTATACAATACGTTCTTATGTTTCCCATTACTGTGTAGTTAACCCCACTAGCGAAATATAACATGCCATAAGTGCCCATTCTAATTGATTGTGTTTTGTGTTGGCATACAGTGTTCAGCACTGGCTGAGTGTCATGAGAAGACTGATACGTCCTATTCCCTATATAGTTCATTACTTTTGACCAGAGCATTATGGGCCCTGGTCAAAAGAAGAGCACTACATAGGGAATATGGTGTCATTTGGGACGAACTCAAAGTGTTTGTTACTGTCCTATGGTGGTTGCGCTGTCATTCACTTGTTGCCTTCCAAATACCCGGCTGAAATGCAATGAGCAGTGTGTATTGACTGTGGGTCAGTTATATACGTGGTTGACTCAATGGCTACGTCCCAATTGACTCCCTAAGCCCTATATAGTGCACTTTTTTTGACAAGAGCGTTATTGGTCCTGGTCAAAAGTAGTGCATTATATTGGGAATAGGGTGCCATTTAGGATGGACGAAGGTAGTGGTCTGTCAGCATTCATCTTGGATTAGCGGGACAAAACAGATTGTATGTCCTTGAATGGACAGACAGACAGACACAGACTTGTGAGCAGAGAATAATGGCGGTACACTTTGCTATTGGGTTCCGTTTATTAGGGACAGGCGATGTATGAATAACAGAGTTTTTAGGTAACACTTTGTCTGAAGGATACCTACATCAGGACTTCATAACCCATACATAACACATTCATCTGTAGGACATAAGAATTCTATGTCAGCAACTGTGTCGTTGTTGAGATTAGCACTTAGTTACTGCTTATAAAAATCCTAAAAATGTAGGTAGCCTTCAAATAAAACCTTACGGATTTCGTCTCAGCCTTTTTCCGTCTTCAGAGAGGCTCTGCACACACACACACACACACACACACACACACACACACACACACACACACACACACACACACACACACACAGCCAATGTCCAGCTGCTAGAACAGCAGTGTTTGTTTTATGATTCATGACAACAACTAATGAACGGACTTAGCGGACGTGCGTTTCATTTGTTGTTTTCCTGCGAATGTCACACACAAACATCTTCCAAGCGCCTAGCTGGAGCATACTGGCCGCTTTCCCCTCCTCTTTCTCCCCCCTCCTTCTTTCATTTCACTTCTCATCCCTCTCTCCTAAGGCTCTGGGTGCTATCAGATGAGACAGTGGGAGTCGGCGTTGGCGAGACCACTCTGTCTCGTTAGATGAGCTCGTGTGAGCGTGTGTGTTTGTGTGTGCGTCCATGTGTGTGTTGAACTATGCATGCGTGCCTGCGTGTGTGCACGCATGTGTGCCCACTCGTGTTTTTGAGTGCTTTTTGGATGTGTCACAATTAACACGCTCCCTTGATTTAAAGCTCCCTTCTCTCTCTCTCTCTTCGCGGGCACATTGGTCCGGGATCATTGGTTCGGGGATGAAAACAGATCATATTTGCTTTCCTTCCTCCAGAAGAGTGATCTGTACAGAGCGGTCGGTAACGAATTCCAGGAGGCTGAGCATGCTAACGAGTTCATTATTCCAGCCCGGGTTCGGAAGTAATTACCATTTTGTATCCCAAACTGTTCAAGACTGTTAAGCCGAGGCTGAATTTTGATAAATATTTGCATAAGTGTAAGTGTTGCGCAACTGACTGTGTTGGGGTGGGCTAGGCTGGTTCGCTTTGTGACAGCTGGAGAAATTGGAGTGGGCGTGTTGTTGAGTGGCCGGGCCGTTTCCACGGGCGCCCAAAGTGATGATCCGTCACCTCAGATATTAGTGGGTGTCTTTTGATTGGCCGAGGAGCAGGCTACAGGTTTCTGTCCCAGTGGATGATTGGTGGATGATGAGGGGGTTTTCCCATGGCTGGCTGCTGATAGGATGACTGATTGGAATGACGTAAACAACATTCTACTTGGCTTGAGCCTTTCATGGATGTTCCCAACATTCAACAGGCTCATACAGATCAGTGTAAAAAGAGTACATATACCATTGCATCCTATCCTATTTGTATTCATGTGACTAAAAAAATTCATTACAATCAATGCGCCGTAGCATTTACAACAGACACGTATGGCAATCGACAAGGGACAAAACACCAATAATTCATGCCTTTCTACTCATCCATCTCGCCCATCACTTGCCGCTAGCCGTTCAGCTGTTGCTTTCATATACCGTCAGTGTGTTTGTTATATATTTAATATTTGGAGAGAGTGTTGCATTAGTTTAGCTCCGATGAGATGATGATTTTTGTTTTTAAACTTGTAGTAAATAGATTGCGTTATTTTCTCTCAGAATTGTTTTTATAATGGAGTGGATGGGTGATGTTTGCAGGGTTAATATTTAGTTGCTAGGCAACAGTTGTTGGCATTCGCCAGGAACCTTCAAGTAAAGTGGGTGGAGGGCGAGAGGAAGGTGGGGGCCACTGGCGTATCAGACACCCTCGCAGTCCCCTCAAGGCGGATGGCCCGACGAGCTCTGTAAGCCCATGCTCCTTTTATCTTTCTATATTTTAAATGTAATAAATCATTTTAACAGTAACCCTACAAAAAGTCATTCTTAAACCTTTTTAATTTCCATATGTACTAGGAAGCTAAGTGTTTGTGTCTTGGGCTTCAAGAATGTGACTGATCAAAGTGCTTCAGGCCTTGAAAAATAAGTAATTTAACTGATTGTAAGTAAGTAGGGGGATATTGGTGAACAAATGCTGTGGTTAAGGCTACAATGGTGCCAGTGCAATGAGTAGAGCTTAATCAGGTGTTCAAAAGAGCAAGTCAGACCGAGAGCCTAATACTTCTTTGTAGTTCTTTATGAGCTTTGGTTTAGAAAACAATCTATGCGCAGAAGCGACAGTCTTTGGTTACAGGCATGGTTAAAACAGCTTGATTTCCATAGCAACATAAGGGAAACTGGGCATAAGTGAGTGCTGCTTCAAATACAGCAGTTCTGCAGCAGCTTTGACTGAGCCTCTCTCATTCTCCTTAATTGCCGGCCTCAACACATTACGGAAAGAGATGAACCGTATAGGAAGCTCTGGGAACAGGTCGTCTGGATACTGGACAGCCAATAAGTTGGCAGATGAAAACAGATTATCATGTTTAGCAGACAACAGTTCTTGAGGGTTAAAACAAAAGAAAGCGGTTTACGATTTTGTTCATACTGGTGAACTGGCATTTGGGTTGTCTGGTTGCAATATATCCAGTCTCTTATCGCTTGTATATCTTGGCATGCATCATTCAAGACTCTATTCAGTCTGTAAAGCTGAAGCGTTTCAGATTCTGCAACAGAAATGTAGCCTATAGGGAATTTCATATTGAACCTACATATGCAGTGTTTACCGTGAATGCAGTCTCCGCTAGAGCAGGAGCATTACCTTTGATTGAAATTGAATCTGTAAAGCTGATCTTCCCGGGATGCGGATTCAATATAGCCCTTAGTTTAAATTATGTGCAGTGCAATGGACATATAACGCACCGTTTCTCAGAAAGGGCTGTCTGGGTTGTCAATATTCAGTATAGAAAACAGTCAGACCCGCAACCTGGACCTACAGGCCATGGTGAAAACATTTGCACAGGAGAATGCAAGGCGACTCAGTTGCATACTGTGGCTACTATAGGCCTCCACTTAGAACATTTATTTAATTTACCTTGATTGCAGCCCATTTGTATAGGCTATTAGCCAGATAAAACCCGCTGCGTTCAACAATAAATAGTGGCTGAAATGATCCTCAAACTGACTACTTAAAAAAAAAAAATCTGAGGAAATGACTGGACTGAAATAGATGTGTATGGACAAATGGCAATTTCCCCCGGTATACAGTACACCGATCACTTTGTTGTGAAATAATGGCCCGTGCTCAAGATTTTGTTTAGGAACTACCAGTCATGCCAACTGCAACCCTTTAGCTTCCAATATTGATTTATTCCAGTGTTCAGACCCAGGCATTTAAGGTTTGATCAACAGAATGTGTTGGTGTTCAATTCACACCGTTGAGCGTTGTAAGAGTTTATTCTGAGAGTCTGTGTTGTAGTGACGGCCCAGCTCCCTATCTGACTTTTATCAACTGTATACAAGGATTCTTTTGTGTTTCTCAGGAATGCTGAATAATTTGGGTTGCTCTCACCATCCCCCAAACTTTCACATCTCTGTGAAGCAGAGGTGATGTTGTGATAAAATCCTGTGCATTTCTCATCTCATATGTATAAACTGTATCTTATACCATCTATTGCATCTTGCCTATGCCGCTCGGCCATCGCTCATCCACATATTTACATGTACATATTCTTATTCCATCCCTTTAGATTTGTGTGTATTAGGTAGTGTTAGAATTGTTAGATTACTTGGTAGATATTACTGCATTGTCAGAACTAGAAGCACAAGCATTTCGCTACGCTCGCATTAACATCTGCTAACCATGTGTATGTGACCAATAACATTTGATTTGATTTGCGGCGTGATATCTGATTGGACGTTTACTTTGACAGTATTCTGTTGGACAAACAGATGGTCAGATGGTTATAAAAGAGTCAGATCCATTGCTATTTCTCTTTTGTTCCTGTCCTGCTCTGGTGAGGTACATACACTGTCTCTCTTTCTCTCTCCTTCCCATGGTTATTTAGGTCATGACTTCTCTCTCGCTCTCCCTCTCTGATCATGACTAGATTATTAATGCTTAGGTTAATCAGTAATGTCTTGTAACTTATGGTTTTGCCTTGTATGATGGAATCTATTGATTTTCACAGTGTTGATAAATGAATTTGCCTTTGATAGACAATTCTCAGCCCTTTCTTGGTGGTCTATTCCTGTAACTCGAACATAGTCCCGCTTGCACAAGGCTAAATCATCTTTATGGAGTCAGATATACATTTTGATAGACTTTGTTATATCAATTGCATAGTCTTATTACGAGTCGCATGTAAGGTACTTTACATACAAATATTACCCACTACAGTGTGGACTGCTCAGGCACTTATACCACTTCACCACTTAACCATTTGTACCACTCCATGAGGAACATATAGGCAGTTCACAATGTCGTCCTGCAGTCTGAGCGTGGCCCAGGAATATGATCTATTTCTCTCCATAACATCCCTGCTTAAATAAGTTCTGTTTATTTGTCATATTTCTTTTTTAAAAAGTAAAGTAAGTAGCCTTGTACGATTCTTTGAGCCTTCAACGATGCTATGTATATAATACAATGAAAGCAAACTCCCCTAAAAACAGAGAGCCGCAACCTTATTCACTATCCTATCTTCTCTACCGTCCCTGTCCTATCCCTGTCCTATCCCTGTCCTAGTCTACCCCTCTATTCTATGGCTTCCATCCTAAAACCCTGGTGACGCTGAGGTCTGCTTTCCTAACTCCGTCCCCAATCCAGACCCCATTTCCTCTGCGTTCAGATTGGTGTTTCTGATATTTATAATCTTTGCTCACTGAGCTAATGGTATTTTCCGACTCAAATCAGTTTAGGTCATGTTTTCCGTAATAGCTTTTGCTTCGCGGCTGCAGTTAGAGGCCCAATCCTGAGTGTTGGAGGGATGGCTCTCATTTGGGGACTAACAGGGACAGCTTCCCAAATTGCACCGTATTCCCTACGTAGTGCACTGCTTTTGACCAGAGCCCTATCAATGGGGCAGAAGGCCGTGTGTTGTTATGATTGTAAACAATCAGTAAGTTAGCAACAATGACAAGAAGCTGCCATGTGGGGAATCGTAGCTGGCAAGTTTCAGCTAGTTGTATTTTGTTCTTGATACCATGTCGTGTTTTGAGGTGTCTATGCTAATATGACTAACACTCCTTAGCTAACTAACCAACAACTGTAACAATGTATTTGAGAGACAACAAGTGCCTATTGTGCAAATGTATTCATGTTTTTAATAAACATTTGGAGTTGACAGTTGTTTTGCCTCAAGGTTGCGCACGCAGCTGTTTGGTTCCTTAACAACCCACCAGTCTATTGGGAGATGTTTTGCACAAATAGAATCATTCATGATTATCATCTTTCTCATCTTTATGATCGCTATCATCGTCATCTTCGTCATCATCATCATTCGAATCCCCGAGCTGACAAGGTAAAAATCTGTCGTTCTGCCCCTGAACAAGGCAGTTAACCCACTGTTCCTAGGCCGTCATTGAAAATAAGAATTTATTCTTAACTGACTTGCTTAGTTAAATAAAGGTAAAATAATTTTTAAAATAACAAATATCATGTTAAAAGTTAATTTCCTTGACCAGATTATGTTAGTTAGCTGCAGGTAACTGCCAAAATAAAGGAAACCCCAACATAAAGTGTCTTAATAGGGTGTTGGGCCACCATGAGCCAGAACAGTTTAAATGCCCATTGGCGTAGATTCTACAAGTGTCTGGAACTCTATTGGAGGGATCTGACACCATTCTTCCACGAGAAATTCCATCATTTGGTGTTTTGTTGATGGTGGTGGAAAACGCTGTCTCAGGCGCCGCTCCACAATCTCCCATAAGTCTTCAATGGGGTTGAGATCATCAAACCATTCAGTGACCACTCGTGCCCTGTTGATGGGGGCATTGTCATCCTATGGGGGCGTAGCCATGGTAGCCAAAATCATGGCCGAAATAATGGCCTGCCCAGCATGTTTATACATGACCCTAAGCATAAAGGGATGTTAATTGCTTAGTTAACTCAGGGACACCACCTGTGTGGAAGCACCTGCTTTGATTATTCTGTGTATCACGCAGTTACCTGTATGTAAAGTTAGCTACTGTACATTACATACATAAGTACAGTTGAAGTCGGAAGTTTACATACACCTTAGCCAAATATATTTCAACTCAGTTTTTCACAATTCCTGACATTTAATCCTAGTAAAAATTCCCTGTCTTAGGTCAGTTAGGATCACCACTTTATTTTAAGAATGTGACATTTCAGAATAATAGTAGAGAGAATTATTTATTTCAGCTTTTATTTCTTTCACCACATCCCGTGGGTCAGAAGTTGCCTTTAAATTGTTTAACTTGGGTCAAACGTTTCGGGTAGCCTTCCACAAGCTTCCCACAATAATTTGGGTGAATTTTGGCCCATTCCTCCTGACAGAGCTGGTGTAACTGCGTCAGGTTTGTAGGCCTCCTTGCTCAAACACGCTTTTTCAGTTCTGCCCACAAATCTTCTGTAGTACTGAGGTCAGGGCTTTGTGATGGCCACTCCAATACCTTGACTTTGTTGTCCTTAAGCCATTTTGACACAACTTTGGAAGTATGCTTGGGGTCATTGTCCATTTGGAAGACCCATTTGCAACCAAGCTTTAACTTCCTGACTGTCTTGAGATGTTGCTTCAATATATCCACATATTTTCCATCCTCATGATGCCATCTATTTTGTGAAGTGCACCAATCCCTCCTGCAGCAAAGCACCCCCACAACATGATGCTGCCACCCCCGTGCTTCACAGTTGGGATGGTGTTCTTCGGCTTGCAAGCATCCCCCTTTTTCCTCCGAACATAACGATGGTCATTATGGCCAAACAGTTCTATTTTTGTTTCATCAGACCAGAGGACATTTCTCCAAAAATAATTATGATACAGTGAATTATAAGTGAAATACTCTGTCTGTAAACAATTGTTGGAAAAATTACTTGTGTCATGCACAAAGTAGATGTCCTAACCGACTTGCCAAAACTAGAGTTTGTTAAACAAGAAATGTGTGGATTGGTTGAAAAACGAGTTTTAATGACTCCAACCTAATTGTACGTAAACTTCCGACTTCAACTGTATATGCTCTGTATTGAAGGTCTGTATTGAAGCATAGATTACAGGAGTGCAGGTATAAAATATGGTTGAAATGATAATACATGGTTTGTTACTGGTAGCGTTTGTTCAGCCAGTCTAAACTCCTCTGCTTGCTCTATCTGAAAATAGAGACACGGGTAGAGTACATCACCTTGGCAACTGAGGTAAAGGTGGGCGCTAAGCTCGCAGGCGGTGGCAGCTCCCTGTAGCTCACAGAGGCAGTAGCACCTGGGTACCTGTGTAGACACGAATCGGGGAGGGAAGGAGGCACGGAGGGATAGATGGATGGAGGGATGGAGGGATAGAGGGTGATGGAGCCCAGGTGGGGATGAATGTCTGAGGAAGACCAGCGCTGCAGTCAGTGGCTGGTTTACATTCCACAGAGCCGACTAAAGCCTCGTACACACCACACCACGCTATATGTGAATGAGAGACAATCCGCACCGCTGTGTCTCATCTGCCGGACTACTGTAGGTTGCAGTGCGTGCAGTGCTTCGCGTTCGTTGGATTTTTCCAAGTTGTGCGTAGCTTTGCCATGCGGTATCAGAAACGGAAGTAAATAAACCACCGAAGAAGGTGCTAATGTAGCATGATTCTTTATGTTGTGATGTTTGTATGGATTGCGACCATGAAGTAAAATGTACCGTACCGCAATGTAATGATGTAACCACGCTCACCCACCACGGTCCCCTTATCCACGTCTGCCTTCCAGCTGCCAGAAAATAATAGACAGTTACACACACACACACCCCACCACTGCCACGAGTATTCCTCCGCTCTACGGCGTCACCTTGGAGACGGCGTCACCTTCCCTAGTCTAAGGGGAGGAGTCAGCCAGTTTAGAGCTGTAGGGACAGAGACCTGCCCTGCTCCTCACACACAACACACAGACATTACAATTACTAGCCTCAGTGCTCCACAATCACCTATGTACTATAGCTACGACTCAGCTAGTGGGGGCCGTTAGCGTGTGTGTGTGGGAGAGGGCGTCTGTCTGTGTGTGCGAATGTGTCTGCCTGCGTGTATGGGTGTGTGTGTGCTTTTGTGTGTGTGTGCAGGTATAATGTGGGTGTGTGGTGTGTGGGTGTGTGGTGTGTGGTCTGTGGTCTGTGTGTGTGTCATGGTACATGCTCATCTTGACGGTCTATGATGACTCTCTCTTCTCATGTCCCAGGGGCCGGTGAAACCACCAAATCAAATCACTAGTTTTCTTCTCCCCTCAGAGGTACTCATCGGATGTCCTTGGCACCGACACAGATACAGGTTCATTTGACATCACTCAAAATAGACATAAAAATAATACGCCATACCCACTGGTTGAATCAATGTTGTTTCAATGTAATTTGTCAATGTATTGTGACGTAGAATCTAAGTGGAAAATACATTGGATTTGAAAAAAGTAATCAGCTGTCGTTTTCTGCCACAGGATTATGTCATCATAGGAAACCAATATCAACCTAGACAAACCATGTATAAAATATGCTGTATTTTCCACCTTTAAAGACATGCTCCAGTACTTTGGTGACTAAGAACGTGTTTTTTAAACATCACGCTTCAGGCTGGATGTGTCAATGTGTAGTTCATACATGCATCATCTAGGAGCAGAATTACTGTTTAACCTCAGTTAGCCACAAAATGCCTAGTTTTAAAGTGACTGTTTTCTGGAAGCTGTGTACGCCACATCGAGTACTCCAAGCTTGGACGACGTGGGCCAGCCCCCTAGCGATTCCAGCCAATGAGGTTCAGCCCCTTGCCATTTGAGTGACAGCTAGCATGAGGACCCAACAGCTCAGTGGAGAGAGCAGAGAGAAAGAGCAATAATGTGGTGCAGATATCTGCATATAATGTATGTGTCAGATCTTCCACTATCAGAAAAAAACTACAAGCTGGGCATCACCTTGTACTGGAGGTTTGATCTATCCACAGCTAACCTTTGGTTTCCAGTTCAGGGTTCTAACCAAGCCCTGCTTAGCTATGATATTTGTCACTGACTATTACCAATGTGCTGTCATGAGAACGATTGCTGAGAGATCTCCACATAAATACTAAGTAGATGAACGGTTGCTATTGAAGTCATTTCAAAGGGTAGGTTAAACAGAGCAAATGAAATGTGACCGTACTTTCTCACTCAAATATCCTCAATGATGCTATTTAGGCCTACACTGAGCTAACAAAAAGTTATGAACACCTTCCTAATATTGAGTTGTACCCGCTTTGCCCTCAGAACAACCTCAATTAGTCGAGGCACGGACTCGACAAGGTGTCGATAGCTTTCCACAGGGATGCTGGCCCATACTGACTCCAATGCTTCCAACAGTTGTGTCATGTTGGCTGGATGACCTCTGAGTTGTGGATGATTCTTGATATATAGTGCATTCAGAAAGTATTCAGATTTTCCACATTTTGTTACGTTACAGCATTATTCTAACATAGATTAAATATGCATTTTTCTCATCAATCTACACACAATTACCCATAATGATAAAGCAAAAACTGTTTAATTTTTTTGCTAATTTAAAACAAGAAAAAACTGAAATACCTTATTTACATAAGTATTCAGACCCTTTTCTATGTGCGTAGCTTTGCGTAGACTCAAAATTAGGCTCAGGTGCATCCTGTTTCTATGAATCGTCCTTCAGATGTTTCTACAACTTGATTGGAGTCCACCTGTGGTAAATTCAATTGATTGGACATGATTTGGAAAGGCACACACCTGTCTATTTAAGGTCCCACAGTTGACAGTGCATTTCAGATCAAAAACCAAGCCATGAGGTTGAAGGAATTGTCTATAGAACTCCGAGACAGGATTGTGTCGAGGCACAGATTTGGGGAAGGGTACCAAAAAATATCTGCAGCATTGAAGGTCCCCAAGAACACAGTGGCCTCCATCATTCTAAAAATGAAAGAAGT
This sequence comes from Salvelinus namaycush, assembly GCF_016432855.1. Lineage (NCBI taxonomy): Eukaryota > Metazoa > Chordata > Actinopteri > Salmoniformes > Salmonidae > Salvelinus > Salvelinus namaycush. The sequence continues at coordinate 10,838,937 of NC_052335.1, forward strand.
TTTTTAACCACCAAGACTCTACCTAGAGCTGGCTGCCTGGCCAAACTGAGCAATTGGGGGAGAAGGGCCTTGGTCAGGGACGTGACCAAGAATCTGATGGTCACCCTAACAGAGCTCCAGAGTTCCTCTGTGGAGATGGGAGAACCATCCAGAAGGACAACCATCTCTGCAGCATTCCAACAATCAGAACTTTATGGTAGAGTAGCCAGACGGAAGCCACTCCTCAGTAAAATGCACATGACAGCCTGCTTGGAATTTGCCAAAAAGCACCTAAAGGACTCTTAGACCATGAGAAACAAGATTCTCTGGTTTGATGATACCAAGATTGAACTCTTTGGCCTAAATGCAAAGCGTTACATCTGGAGGAAACTTGGCACCATCCCTATGGTGAAGCATGGTGGTGGCAGCATCATGCTGTGGGGATGTTTTTCAGCACCAGGGACTGGGAGACTAGTCAGGATCGAGGGAAAGATGAACGGAGTAAAGTACAGAGAGATCCTTGATGAAAACCTGCTCCAGTGCCCTCAGGATCTCAGACTGAGGTGAAGGTTCACCTTTCAACAGGAAAATTACCCTACGCACTCAGCCAAGACAATGCAGGAGTGGCTTCAGGACAGGCCTTAATGTCCTTGAGTGGCCCAGCCAGAGCCCGGATTTGAACCCCAATCTAACATCTCTGGAGAGACCTAAAAATAGCTGTGCAGTGACGCTCCCCATCCAACCTGACATAGCTTGAGAGGATCTGCAGAGAAGATTGGGAGAAACTTCCCAAATGCAGGTGTGCCAATCTTGTAGCATCATACCCAAGAAGACTCGAGGCTGTAATCGCTGCCAAAGGTGTCTCAACGAAGTACTGAGTAAATGGTCTGAATTATTTTGTAAATGTAATATTTCAGTTATAGGTTTTTCATAAATTTGCAACAGAGTAAATAGGCATTTCAACATCATAGCATTACCTGGTGGTAACTTGTGGAATAGACACTGGCTTGAATGCGGTTTTAACCAATCAACATCCAGAATTAGACCCACCCGTTGTATAAATGTTGATATTTGGTTGCGTTGTCAACCAAACACAACGCAATATTACTTTTGTACTTTTGTACAGTAAATAGCCAAAAGTTAAAGCTAGAGTCCTTAATTGAAACAATAACAAAGAAAATACCCCACCTCTGTTTTGGTAAAAAGCTGAGGAATGAGCATGGATAAATGTAATAGACATAGCTATGGATGCAAGGACTGACCATCCATGATATAACAATTATAGTTTTAATCATGTTGTGAGGCTATACAGTGTTTGTTTAGATTGTTTACAAACATTGGAGTAAATCAAGATTATATGTTGGGTTCTAATAAGGTTCGACAGTTGAACTAAGCCCATGAGGTTTTTATTTATAAATTCAATTCTTCAAGAATCCATAGCTATATTAATTTAGAAGTCCAAAAATGGGTGTACTGTAGCAACTAAGGAATCTAGCTTTCAGGCTATTTTACAAACTAATGTAACATTCAACCTTAAAATGAGTTGTACAGCCATGGGCACATTTTGAGGTTACTGTAACTATACATTTCTTTTTATGTAGTCATATAAAGCGTGCATGTTCAAAATAGCATGCATAGGTAGTCACAGGTCTGTGGAGATCTTCCCAATTGCTGTAATAATCTGTGCAGAATCTTGAACAGCATTGATCACTTGCACTGTGTACTTTTAATGTCATCTCAACTGCAATCCAGCCTAGTTCTGCTATTAGATGAAGCACAGTGATAACACATTAATATGTTGTATAAATCCCAAATATCTGACATTCTATTCCCATTTCAACTTTGCTGTGCTTTTAGTTGGTTGAAAGCATAGTGCTAACAAATTGGAAATTCAACTAACTTGTAGCTGTCTTTTAGAGTGGGTGAGTATATGTTGTAATCTCACTGATCAATGTCTCAACTAAATGTTACCCAATTATCCACATTGAAATATTGTTTGGTGCCCAGTGGGTAGTGATAAATGATAAACCCTCTATACATAATCATGTTCCTACCTATCGCCTTGTTGAAAGGACCTGTAACCCACTTCCTCACTCATTTCCTTGCTAGATGGGTCTATGGGATTTATAATTAAATGGCTCCATTAGATCCGTGCCGGAGCATCAGTTGCCTGTAGGTCTTCTTCTGCGATGGTTAGAGGAGAGGAAAACTGGGCTCCCGACAGATGTCTGCTGCTTGCAGCTCGTTAGCCAGGCGTAACGGTGGGGCTATGGGGAGGAAGTCAGGGTGTTCCTTCCCTTCCTACTCCTTCAGCAGATGGACAGACACAGAAACAGTGTTGTCCCCGAAACGAGGTAAAGTAGAGCTGACAGACAAACGAGTTGGAGAGCAGTGGATGGTGAGCGAGACAGACAGACAGACAGACAGACAGCCAGCCAGCCAGCCAGCCAGCCAGCCAGCCAGCCAGCCAGCCAGCCAGCCAGCACCGCCAGCACCGCCAGCAGGCACAGACACGTGGATGGTGCATACATCAATGCGTACTTTGTATGCCTGCCTGCCTTGTAGGTTTATTATGACTCTTTAAGTCTGATGTCTTCTTAGATGTGAGAACTTTCATTTCCATGTCCATGCTCTGAATTCAGTCATGTGTAGTCTTTAGATGCTGAGTAATGAGGAAGATCTCTCACATACTTGCAGGGTCAAATTAAAGATGAACTTGGATCACAAACAGCATACTGTAATATAAAGAATGCATGCATGACTGGATAAAAGGGTCTGTTAAGTGACATACTTTATGTAAATAAAAAAATAATATATATATATATATATATATTGGCTCTTGAATTATACTGGCTATTGAATTGTATGACTGTTTCCTTCATTAGTTATCAGCCATGTGTTTACCTCGGGCTTGTGCTACTTGTCCCCGTCTCTCCCAGCCCCCACCACATCTGCGTGTTGAGAGTGACAGTGGGGAATGATCACCCCTGCTTATTGCGTGTACAACACACACGCTACCGATCAATAATTCAAGAGAGGGTAACCAGTCACGCCAGCCACCTCCATTACAGGGCAATATCACAACATGAAGCTTGTCACCGTGCCCAGAACGCTGCATGGACGGCGGAGAAGCGGTGGGGGTAAGGAGGTTGTGTGTGTGAGAGGATTTGGGGGATGGTAGTATTATGGGATATCTGGTTTCTCAGCCTGAGGTCCACAGCGCAGACACACCCCTGCTTGCCTACCAGTATCGTTTCCATCCTATGTCCCCACTGGTGGATTGAGAAAAAAGTTCACCGCCATGCAAACAAACAACATCTGCAGCAACAGCAGATACTGAGCTACCTGGCCCTCTTCCTTTACCTCACTCTCCCTGCCACGTGTGCCCACGTTCAGTTAAAAATCATTCATCAACGTCTTCCATTCCTCCTTCAACCCATGTCTGAGAAGAGATACTTCCTTTGATTGTGAGAAGACGTCCCATCTGGGTTCTGTTGAATGGATGGGTTCTGTTGAATGGATGGGTTCTGTTGAATGGATTGGTTCTGTTGAATGGATGGGTTCTGTTGAATGGATTGGTTCTGTTGAATGGATGGGTTCTGTTGAATGGATGGGTTCTGTTGAATGGATGGGTTCTGTTGAATGGATTGGTTCTGTTGAATGGATTGGTTCTGTTGAATGGATGGGTTCTGTTGAATGGATTGGTTCTGTTGAATGGATGGGTTCTGTTGAATGGATTGGTTCTGTTGAATGGATGGGTTCTGTTGAATGGATGGGTTCTGTTGAATGGATGGGTTCTGTTGAATGGATTGGTTCTGTTGAATGGATGGGTTCTGTTGAATGGATTGGTTCTGTTGAATGGATGGGTTCTGTTGAATGGATGGGTTCTGTTGAATGGATGGGTCTGTTGAATGGTACAAACTGTTACGCTCACTACGTTGCAACACAATAGCAGGGCTTTGTTGATTGTGCTGATGATCTAACCTTGGTGTTGTTAGAAAATAAATATGTTTTATGTACACACTTTATTATAATTATTGGAATACTTATGAAATGCACGTTGATATATTTGGTAACAATTGCTTTTTCTTTCTTATACTCCAACCCTATTTGATGCATTGAACGGATGTGGGTGGAGCAATGTCTACATAAGGGTGCAAATTAAAACCACTCACAAAGCTCTGACGAAGGCCTTGAGGCTGATACGTAAAGCTTATTAAAGAGCAGTGATACTAGCAAAAGCAGTGTGCTGGTTTCTTCTTTTTCTCATCTGTTCTTAGAAAGGAAAAGCTAAGCAAAAAGCATTTTTTCCCCCTTAGAAGTGCTTATGTTGTGCATCATTTCACCAGTAGAAATTAGTGTTGCTTTTTTTATATAGATAAGAGCCTGACAAGTTTAGCTCCTTTGTTTGCTGCCTCAGCCCTGTGTGTTTGTCCGCGTCCCGAAGTTGCTCTCTAGAGGAAGATTGACTGGCACACCTTTATCTTTCTGGTGTAGTTGACTCTACTGCTACTGCCAAGTGTATATGTATGTATGTATGTGTGTGAGAGAGTGAGAGTGAGAGAGAGAGACTTTTTGTCTTTCTTTAATGAAACATTCTCATTTCATTAAAACGTCACCCCCCCCCCCCCCCCTTTAAAATAAAACACCAAAATATATCCTCTACTGCACACATGTACCATACTCACCTTTCCCTCTACCACATTAAACAATAGTAAAGGGTCTGTTATCCCTCCACCTTTGACCCTGTTCCTCCTTGTTAGCCAAGTAGCCAACTTTGCCTCAACAAAACACATTTGGCCTTTTCCTTATTTGAATACCTGTACCCCATTATAAACATCCCAACAGTAAAAACCACCCCCAACCTCTCACACAGACATTCCAACAGAGACATTAATGACATTAACCTGGTGCACACAGAAAACATATGAATCACAGTTTCTCTCATAACACAGAAAGGACACCCCTGCCCGACTCCCGGTTCAACCGTGCCAACCAGCTGTTAGTGGCCAGGGCTCCATGTAGAACCCTCCACTGGAGGTCCCCTGAACTGTTTGATACTGGGGGTTTGTAGGGGTTCCTGGGGTTCCATCTAAAACCCACCATACTCTCCGCACCACATATCCCCTGCCACTGATGTGCCTTCACTCCTGTTAGGCTCCTAATGTTCCTCACTTTAACGCAGAGGTTGTAGAGGGCTTTACCTCCCACCCCCTCAAACTCCCCCAGGCTCGGAGTGTTAAAATCTAACAAGTCCTCCAGACCCCCTTGCCAGTCCCCAGTCTCTGCCGTCACCTGCAGTGGCGGAAACATTGGTGGCCCCTCACCCTTTTGTCACTCAAACACCCCACTTACCGGCTCAGACAGTGCCTCCTGGACCTCCTCCAGGAATCTCTCCAGCATCCTAAGAGACGTTATTCCTGTTTGTTGGGCCAGGACTTCCATTGTTTTCCACCCCTCCTCTCCCAGCAGTCGTAGGTCACCCAGCCTTTGTAAACCCGTTGCCATCAGTTGCCTTTGCAGGGTGGCCGACTGAACCAATCTCAAAGGGATGGCTGGGTTGTGGAAGATAGGCTCCTCCCACACCCACAGCCCAAGCTTAACACCCCCTTCTCGTTAGCAGCTGCCAGGCCCTCAGCACTGCAGAGTAAAAATCACAAGCTTACGTTGCAGGTCTGCGAGCAGACCGGCGGGGGGGTTGAGGACAGCCAGTTTATGCCACAGGGAAGATACCACCAGGTTGTTGATTATCAGCATGTTCCCTCTATTTGACACTTCAGACAGGAACCACCTCCAACTGGCCAGTCTTGACACCACTGCCTGTGACAGCCCCTCCCAGTTCACCTCTCCGAGCCCAGGTACACCCCCAGCATTTTAAGCCCTTCACAACCCCACTGCAAACCCCCTGGAAGCAGAGGGGCTCTATCCCCCCATGCCCCACATAACAGAGCTTTGCTCTTGCCCCAGTTGACCTTACCTGACGACGCTGACATTGCTATGCCAGTCACCACACCCATGCTTGTCCAGCACACTCCCTGCAGTCTCCTGCGTAGCAGGCCAAATAAAATGCTCAATGGCTAGTGTATATAACTGCCCCTATAGAGGGCATCCTTGTCTAATGCCCTGCATCACCCAGACTGGCCTACTGAGCCCCCCTCTCAACTTGACCATACATGACACCCCAGCATACAACATCTTCACAAAAGTCAAAACCTTTACCCAAACCCAAAACCAGACATCACATTAAACAGATACTCATGGTCCACTCTATCGAAAGCCTTCTCTTGATCTAAAGAGACCAGTCGAAAGTTCAAATTAGAACCTCTCGACAAGTCCAACATGTCCCTGATTAAGAACAAATTGTCCATGATTGAGCGTCCCGGTACACAATATGTTTGGTCCTTATGTACTATCGAGTCCAGATGGGACTTCAGTCTGTTAGAAAGGACTTTGGCAAATATCTTGTAGAGCAATGCCACAGGCCTCCAGTTCTTAAGTTCACAAAAGTCCACTTTTTTGAGCAGGAGTGTCAGAGCCGCCCGACGGCAGCTCATCGGCAACTCTCCTACAACGACGCATTCACGCAACACGCAAAAGAAGTCCACTCCAATTATTCCCCATAATTTTTTATAGAACTCCACTGGGAGTCCATCGAACCCCCGGTGCATGACTGGGGGACATCTGGGTTACGGCCTCTGCCAGTTCATGGGACAACAGAGGAATGTTAATTTCCTCCCTCTGTGCCAGAGAGCGCTTAAGGAGTTCTGCGAACAAGACCTGAGCACACATAGGATCTGTCAACCCCTGACCTTAGTTATCTTCTACTTGCACACAATCCCGGATCCGGGAGCACCCCCATCAGTAAAAAAGCTGACTAGCATAGCCTAGCATAGCGTAACAAGTAAATACTAGCATCTAAATATCATTAAATCACAAGTCCAAGACACCAGATGAAAGATACACATCTTGTGAATCCAGCCATCATTTCTGATTTTTAAAATGTTTTACAGGGAAGACACAATATGTAAATCTATTAGCTAACCACGATAGCAAAAGACACAACTTTTTTTTCTCCACCATTTTTTTCCTGCATAGGTAGCTATCACAATTTCGACCAAATAAAGATAGAAATAGCCACTAACCAAGAACCAACTTCATCAGATGACAGTCTGATAACATATTTATTGTATAGCATATGTTTTGTTAGAAAAATGTGCATATTTCAGGTATAAATCATAGTTTACCATTGCAGCCACCATCACAACTCTCACCAAAGCAACTAGAATAACTACAGAGACCAACGTGAATTACCTAAATACTCATCATAAAACATTTATGAAAAATACACAGCGTACAGCAAATGATAGACAAAGATCTTGTGAATCCAGCCAATATTTCAGATTTTTTAAGTGTTTTACAGCGAAAACACAATATAGCATTATATTAGCTTACTACAATAGCCAACCACACAACAGCATTGATTCAGGCCAACAATAGCAATAACGAATAAACCAGCAAAAGATATTAATTTTTTCACTAACCTTCTCAAACTTCTTCAGATGACAGTCCTATAACATCATATTACACAATACATATAGAGTTTGTTCGAAAATGTGCATATTTAGCGGCACAAATCGTGGTTATACAATGAGAAAAGTAGCCAAGCTGCCAACAATATGTCGGGAGAAATCTTGGGAGAGGCACCTAATCTAATCAGTAACTAATCCTAAACTTGACTAAAAAATACAGGTTGGACAGCAAATGAAAGATACATTAGTTCTTAATGCAATCGCTGTGTTAGATTTTTAAAATTAACGTTACTACGACATACAGCGTGCGTTAAAGCGAGACCGCACCGAAATTAATGGCGGAATATGAGTTTTACATTTTTCAACAGAACAACGAATTAACATCATAAATAGTTCTTACTTTTTGATGTGCTTCCATCAGAATCTTGGGCAAGTTGTCCTTTTTCCAAAAGAATCGTTGCTCGGTTGTAGATTGTCGCCTTCAACGTTGGAATTAACAGTAAACATTAGCCATGTGGGCAAGACGTGCCCAACTCCCCAGAACGCAGCACAAATAAATACCCGAAAATCGCAATATACTGATATAAACTGATATAACTCGGTTTAAAATAACAACATTATGATGTCTTTAACACCTATATCGAATAAAAACAGAGCCGGATATATCTAAGGGCTATAACGGGAGCTTTCTAGAACGACATCCTGAGGTCCTTTTTGCGTCATGGCGAAGAGAAGAAAGGGAGGACCCCACGTTGCCAGCCCATTTATAAGGCCTCAGATCTGCCTAGCAACTCCATTCCAATTCTCACTATTCGCTGACATCCAGGGGAAGGCGTATGCAGTGCATCTCAACCAATAGAATACATGCAAATTAATAAACCGACCTCAGAACAGCCTGCAGATTTCAGCATTCTCACATCCTCATAGGAAAATTGCTCCAACTCGAGTTCTGTTTTACTCACAGATATAATTCAAACGGTTTTAGAAACTAGAGAGTGTTTTCTATCCAATAGTAATAATAATATGCATATTGTACGAGCAAGAATTGAGTACGAGGCAGTTTAATTTGGGAACGAAATTATTACAAAGTGCAAACAGCACCCCCTATTGAGAAAAGGTTAACTTTGTTTTCTTTATTATTTTGGTTAGGTCAGGGTGTGACGAGGGTGGAATGGGTGTTTTTGTCTTGTCTAGGGTTTTTTGTATATCTATGGGGTTTTGGTATTGTCTAGGTAAATGTAGGTCTATGCTGGCCTGAATTGGTTCCCAATCAGAGACAGCTGTTTATCGTTGTCTCTGATTGGGGATCCTATTTAGGTTGCCATTTTTCATTTTGGTTTTGTGGGTTATTGTCTATGTGTAGTTGCATGTCAGCACTCGTGTTTATAGTGTCACGTTCGTTTTGTTATTTTTGTTAGTTTGTTTAGTGTTCTTCATTTAAATAAAGAAGAATGTATTAATCTCACGCTGCGCCTTGGTCTCCTCGTTATGACGAACGTGACAGGATCACAGATTTCTGCCCTATGCAACTCAGTATAAAACTCCACAGTTCACTCCCGCATCTCCACCACCACAGAGGTCAGCCGCCCATCAGACAGCCATAGACAATGCATACCCTTGGCTTCACCGCTCTGTCTTTCCAAACCAAAGAAGAAGGAGCTGGGAGCATCCATCTCCTTGAGCATGGAGAACCTAGCTCTTACAAGTGCTCCCTTTGCTTTAACCTGGAAAAAACTGCCCAGGTCCCTACGTAATTCAGCTGAATTAGCCTGGATGCCTACACTGCCTTGTCCCACGATCTCTACCTCCATCTCACTAATACTGCGCTTGAATTCCCCCAATACTCTCCTAGCCTCTGAGGATAAGAGAGCTGTATACTGTTGACAGAAAAGCCGAATTTGGACTTTCCCCACATCCCACCATTGACTCAGAGACTCATACTCCTCTCTTCGCTGCCCCCACCTTTCCCAAAAAGTCTGGAAACCTGAGCAAAAAGTGGCATCTTGAAAGAGTTTTACATTAAACTTCCAATAGGATGCCTCCCGAGGCCCTGGTGAAATAGACAGCCGAGCCATGCACATGTGATAATCTGAAAACCCCACCGAGAGAACGAGAAATTGATCAGTTTTTAGTTCTCCAAACATCCATTAGGTCGACCTGATTAATATCCCTTAACACTCCCACTGACACTAAATGAGCTACCTGTGAGTTCCTGTCTAAGACACCCAAATAGAACCGCCCTCTCTCTCCCTGTGTTAGGCGCATAAACATTTATAAAGACAAAACCCATGTTGTTAATTTCTGCTTTTACAACAAGCAGCCTACCCCTACACACCTCCTTTGAGGAGCAAAATATAAATAGACAGACCTGGTACAAAAAGGACTGCCACCCCTGCACTAAAATGTGTCCCATGGCTCAACACACTTGCCCCTTTCCACCAGAGCTCCCAATCGACTTCATTCACCACATCACTATGCGTCTCCTGCAGAAACAACACCTGTACTTTTTTTTGTTTGACATATTCACCCAACACACTCCTCTTTCCCGCATCTCTGGCGCCATTTATATTGAGGGAGCCTACCTGAAGAGTCTCCATAAAAAGTGGGAGAAAAGCCAGCAAAGAAAGAGACCAATAGCAAATCTCAAAAAGCCCCAGTGCCAGAAAGAAACTATACATCTAAACAGTGTCTGAAGGTAGACCCTTACGCACTGTTGTGACCCACTTCCTCAACCTAAACCATTTCCTGGGTGAGAGGAAACCATGCCCCTCATTTTTCATAGCATGTTGTACTGATCTTACAAACTTTCTCGGATCAGAAAAAAAGCCTCAAGATTAACTTTTTTCCCCTTGGTCTCATTCAGGAACTTTGTCAGTTCCCTCAACGTGTACTTTGACCCCTCTGCTTGACTGGCTGTCAGCTCCGGATCCAGAGTCACTTTGCTCCTCATCTCCATCTCCCATCCTAACCACCTGCCCTTCCACTCTGGTCAGGGCCTCCCCCCCAGCACCAGACAAAGGTTCATTGGTGCCTTTAACAACACCAGCCTCTCCCCTCCCTCCTCCTTTCTTCTCCCCCTTTTTCCTTTTCCTCTTGACACCCTCCTCCTCCTCCCCCCAGTCTCCTACACTTCCCCACTATACTCTCTTCATTCACTAGAATAACCTGACTAGACCCAGCCTTATCTACACCACCATCCATAGCATGACTAGACCCAGCCTCAGCTACACCACCATCCATAGCATGACTAGACCCAGCCTCATCTACACCACCATCTATAACCTGACTAGACCCAGCCTTATCTACACCACCATCCATAGCATGACTAGACCCAGCCTCATCTACACCACCATCTCTAGCCTGACTAGGCCAGCCTCATCTACACCACCATCCATAGCATGACTAGGCCCAGCCTCAGCTAACCCACCATCTCTGGCATGACTAGGCCCAGCCTCATCTACACCACAATCCATAGCATGACTAGGCCCAGGTTCAGCTACCCCACCAACCCTGGCATGACTAAGCCCAGCCTCTGCTGTCTGCGTCTCATTGACCCCTGCACGTCGACCTCAATTTCCCCCACTGGCGCTTGTACCCTCACCTTGTCTACGGCCTTCATGTGGGCACGCAAAGCTCTTATGGCCCAAATCCCCACACTCAAAGCACCGTAGACTCTCTGTGCTGGCAAACCCTGCGTAGAGCCCCTCCCCATGCCTCACTTTAAAATGCACGTTTAGCTGTTGCTCATTGTTATTCAGAAACATGAACACTTGCCTTTAGAACGAAACAACGTGCTTAACTTCTTTGGGCTCATTGGGACTCATTGGGATGCTAGCGTCCCGCCTTGACAACATCCGGTGAAATTGCAGAGCGCCAAATGCAATTTACAAAAATAGTAATAATAAACATTCATGAAAATACAAGAGTTATATAGCGGTTAAAATATTAACTTCTTGTTAATCCAGCCCCTTTGTCAGATTTCAAAAAGGCTTTACGGCGAAAGCATACCATGCGATTATCTGAAGACAGCGTCCGGCAAACAAAAGCATACAAACATTTCCCAACCAAGCAGAGGCGTCCGAAAGTCAGGAATAGCGATAAAATAAATCACTTACCTTTGAAGATATTCCTCTGTTGACAATCCAAAAGGTCCCAGCTACACAATAAATGGTTGTTTTGTTCGATAAAGTCCCTCTTTATATCCCAAAAACTTTTTGTTCAGTTTTCAACTGGTTCAAAAGCGGTCAAAACATGCAGACGAATACATCCTAATAGTAGAGGTAAAGTTCGTTGAAACATGTCAAACGATGTTTATAATTAATCTTCAGGTTGTCAATTTTCTAAATAATCGATAATATTTCAACCGGACAATAGCGTATTCAATAGAAAGGAAAAAGAATGAAGAGCGCACACACAGTCACGTGCGCAAACCAGTACTGCATGATTCCATAGACCACTTACCAAAAGGTCTTATTCTTCGTCGTTTTTCAAAAAACAAGCCTGGAACCATGTCTAAAGACTGTTGACATCTAGTGGAAGCCATAGGAACTGCAATCTTAGCGCAAAACCCCTATATAGTCAATAGGCTTTCAATGGAAAACCACTCACATCAAAAAAATCTAATTTCCTGGATGGATTTTCCTCGAGTTTTCGCCTGCCATATCAGTTCTGTTATACTCACAGACATTATTTTAACAGTTTTAGAAACGGAGTGTTTTCTATCCAATGCTTCCAATTATATGCATATCCTAGCTTCTGGGCCTGAGTAACAGGCAGTTTACTCTCGGCAGGTTTTCAGGCAGATGGCGTTAACCTTTTTGGGCTAGGGGGCAGTATTCTGAATTTCGGATGACTGACGTGCCAGTCATCCGAAATTCCGAATACTGCCCCCTAGCCCAAAAAGGTTAACGCCATCTGCCTGAAAACCTGCCGACAGTACACAAAAACCGCTAGCAAACTTACCAAAAAGACGGTTGAAAGATGCGAAATTGGCAGCAACACACCCCTTACACATATTCCACTAGTAATTAGCCTACCAATCAAATTTGCTCTTTTCATGAACACAACGACAGCTTTGTTCATTCTGGAAGCGGAATGTATAAATTCAGTTCCTACCTGTTCACCGACTGCGAGCAGAACCTCCTCCACCTTAACTCCATTCTCAGGAACACGGCAGCTTCTCGTGTCACGACAGCTTCTCCTCCGCGCTAGGCTGAGAAGCCACCGTGCACACCACACCTTCCAAACCCCATAACTTTGAAAAAACCTGTGGATACTGCTAAAACAAATACTGCATAGAAAATAAAAATATAAGATCGAGAGAGAGAGAGAGAGAGAGAGAGAGAGAGAGAGAGAGAGAGAGAGAGAGAGAGAGAGAGAGAGAGAGAGAGAGAGAGAGAGAGAGAGAGAGAGAGAGAGAGAGAGAGAGAGAGAGAGAGAGAGAGAGAGAGAGAGAGAGAGAGAGAGAGAGAGAGAGAGAGAGAGAGAGAGAGAGAGAGAGAGAGAGAGAGAGAGAGAGAGAGAGAGAGAGAGAGAGAGAGAGAGAGAGAGAGAGAGAGAGTTGTGGGGAATGTGTGTGTGTTTCGGGAGTGGATTTGGGCCATTGTTACGACAGGATCATAAGGGCATCTGGGTGTGTGCCTTTATTGGGCTGGGCTCCTGCACCACAGCTGTCCCATTTACCACTTTTCTTTCCACCTCCTCGTCCCTTCATCCCCATACATCTGCCTCTCCTTCAGTTCTATCACCCGATCCATCCATCTTTGGCCCTGGGTGGGGGAGGAAGGGAAGGAGGGAAGAAGGGAAGGAGGGAGGGAGGGATGGGCAGGGTTGTTTTAGGAGGTTTTAAGTGTTATTGTCCACCACTCGGCTTTAAGGGGTTATTGAGTGTGTTGAAATGGTGCTAGGAAGCCTGTGTTCTTCCTGGATACTCAGCTCAGAGAGAGAGAGAGAGAGAGAGAGAGAGAATTGGCCCTCTCCTGTTTAGGGCATGAGTTGTACAGCGGTATTGAGTTTTCTCATTTTTCACGCTTAGTAAATCTGATTTGCGCATCAGATCCATTCTGTGGCGACACCGGGGAGAGAGGCTAGTGGTACGTCCTAACTGGCATCATGTTCCATATATAGTTCAAGTTTGAATCACAGAACCGACAAGGTGAAAAATCTGTTGATTTGCCCTTGAGCAAGGCACTTCAACCTAATTGTTTCATGGTTGCCGTTCATAATGGCTGATCCCTGGCTGTGACCCACTCTCCGAGGGTGTCACAGAAAGAGTTGGATATGCAAAAAACACATTTCCACATCACATGTGTATTAATACACACTTGTACATGCATGAAATGGCTATAAGCACCCATCAAATGATTGTATGGTATGGGGTGCCATTTGGGACTGGCTGTAGATGTTGAGCCTGTATTTAAAGGGCGTGCTAATAGGGGCCAGGGGACTGAGTGGAGCTGGAACTCATTGTTTTGACTGTAATCACATTTGGGGAAAGTCTGTTCCCAGGGAGACGAGGCAAGGCTATTTTGGGCTTTTCTTCTGAGCCTGGTTTCTTCTTTATTGTCCTGGAGAGGGGTGCATAGTAGGACGTTTAGACTTAGAGTTGGGCTGTAACCGGCTGGAACAGCTACAAGGCTACGATATTGTCTAGGTGTGAACAAGTGCAGAGGAGATGTGGGTAGTTATGTCTTTTCATTTTCAGTTTTATGGACAATCTTAGAAGTTCTTTCTCACATACAGTAGGCTAAGAGGAATGGTAAAACCAGTCTTGTCTCCTCAGATGGAAGTTGACAAGACAAACAGGCACACAGTCGCATACACCTACGCACTCACTCACACAAACAGAAGGAGAGCAGAGGAAGGGAAGTCAAGCGAAAGTGTGTCGAGTGTCGACCCAGGAAACGCAGCGTGACAGGCCGTGGGACTGACCCTCTATATAAACCAGAGGAAAAATAACTCTAGACCACCTTTACTCCACACAGAGAGACGCGTACAAAGCTCCCCCTCGCCCTCCATTTGGCAAATCTGACCATAACTCTATCCTCCTGATTCCTGCATACAACCAAAAATTCATGCGGGAAGCACCTGTGACTAAAACAATAAAAAAGTGGTCAGAGGAAGCAGATGCTAAGCTACAGGACTGTTTTTCTAGCACAGACTGGAATATGTTCCGGGATTCCTCCGATGGCATTGAGGATTACACCACGTCAGTCATTGACTTCATCAATAAATGCATCGATGATGTCGTCTCCACAGTGACCGTACGTGCATACCCCAACCAGAAGCCATGGATTACAGGCAGCATCCGCACTGAGCTAAAGGCTAGAGCTGCCGCTTTCAAGGAGCGGGACTCTAACCCGCTTAACCCGGAAGCTTATAAGAAATCCCACTATGCCATCCGACTTACCATCAAACAGGCAAAGCGTCAATACAGGACTCAGATCGAATCGTATCACACCGGCTCTGACGCTCAT